>NC_139348.1:162814512-163112012 GCF_055883805.1 Amblyomma maculatum
CGCGTGATGCGGCCGTAGTACCAGCTGCACAGGGGAGGAGGATAGAAAGGTGCCACCTAGGTGATTATCTCTACCAAGCACTCCACTTCTCCAATGCTGAGTTAAACTGGCCCACAGTACATCCTGAAAGTGCAGAATTTAGAGGTTGTGTGAAATAACATGGGACAGGCACTAAACCCAAAGTGTAGGTGTGTTAAAAACTCATGTATTAACCAACTGGCCATAACAACAGAAATGATGCAACACTCACTCGTGCTTCTTCATTTCGATGTAGTTGCTAGGGATGAGGCCTTCTTTAGAGTCCAGTTCCGCCCGGTACCAGTTCATGTCATCTTCCATGTTTAGCACCTGCACGCACAAGTAAAGGCCAAATTTACACCTACAGTGATACCACAACAGGCAGCAAGCCCTGAGACGACACCAAGAGTATTTCGTTGAGCATCTCAAAACCGATACTGTCACTTAAGCTAACGCTTCAACTCAGCTGCATTACTAAGCAACACCAATTTTTCATTAAACAGTAGAAAAAGCCATTAGCAGGTATTCGCAACATATCTTGCAAAATACAGCTTACAAATAAATAATGGAAGAATAATAAGCAAAGATTTATGATCAACCTTTTAACTACACTAACTAAAGGCAGAAAGCAATACACAAATTACAACTGGAACAAAACACACGGTAACTAGCTAAATGATTCAACATATCACCATACTTCCAGGAAGGTTTCCTTATGTCTATGAAAAATAAAAAGCTAGAATTCATTATTAAAGGCACAGGTTGAAAAATGAATCAGAATGTTCTAAGGCTTAACAGCTCCTGGCATGGTAAACATACGTTGCATTTACAAACTATCAAAGCAAAAATGTTTCCTGCAACCAACCAAATGTAGATACTGGCTAGATTTCATGGTTTAAGACCAGCCTGTGCCGAATTCTGGCCTCAAAGCATACTTGCGACTTGTACCTTCAGAGGGCAGTTGATAAAGTACACCGGAACGCTAAACTGTCACTGCGGAAAATTCATCATTCAGTAAAAAAAAAAAAACAAAAAAAAAAAACAAGAAAACCCAGCCAGTAACACTGCTTGAGATGGTGGATTTCGTAACTGAACAACACAAGTTACAGAACTCGAGAAGTGGCAGCAGCATGAATAGCACCGCACAACTGCAGCCGTGCTGCAACCTGGGGGTGGCCTAGAACTCCCTCTAAATCAATCACTGCCTGTCCTTGCGTACATCTCTGACCTTTGCTGGTTGGCTGCAAGGCCTTGTCAGGCGATCGACAGGCATGAGCGACCCGCCAAGAGGGCAACGATGCCCCGCAATTGTTATTCTGTGAAGATGAGAGCAAAACTGCAGCTAATTAGATGCCAGTAATAAAATACTATACACAATGTGTTAATACCAGATTAAATATGGCACACTGTCCTGTGGGCAATGCAGTGCTGCACTTTTAAGGTGAATTCACGAGTGTTATGGACTGTCAAGGTTTCTCATTGAAGCAGAAGCCCCATCGTGATAGTGTAGTGTTTAGGGCACTTGACTTCTGTGCCCAAGGATACAGGATCGAATACTGGCTGCTTTTCAATGGAGGCAAAAAGTATGGTGTCCATATGCTGTGCGATGTCAGTGCACGATAAAGAGCCCAAGGTGGTCGAAATTACTTCGGAGGCCTCCACTACTCTCATAGCCCAAGTCGCTTTGGGGCATTAAATGCTCTAAACCAACCAAACATCGTCGAAGCAAAGTGGAAGCGATGCACATGGGCCGTGAGGTGGTGCTCTGCGTCATGTGCAGGGTTTGAGCACTATATCCAGCCTAAACTTCCAAGAATACCAGGAGGAGAACAATATGATTTCATTCAATCGCCTTCTCTGTCACTGGCCAATTAAAATTTGAATCTGTGCATAATAAGGTTGCGTTGCAGGACATCACAGGACGTCAGAAGTAAGTTCATGTTGTCGTCACCTCATGCGTAATATTGACGTCATCGCCGAGGGAATGGAATAGATTCCGGAATAGCTATATTATTCCTCACCAAGATTCCGAGGATGCAAAGGGACATTAAGGAGGGAAAAAAGAAGTGTCTTTTTATGGATCATGCAGGTTTACAATGTTTTCACCATTGCTTAGATTCAATTTCAGCACCTCTGCTTCCTTTGCTCCGGCCTTTTGTTGGAAACTGTTAACCTTGACAATGTAAGCTATGGTTCGGTCTGGTTTACGGGATTTAACATCCCAAAGCGACTCAGGCTATGAGAGGTGCCGTAGTTGAGGGCTCCAGAAATTTCTATTTCCTGGGTTTCTTTAACTTGCACTGACATCAGACAGCACACGCGCACCTTGCTTTTTGTCATCGAAAAGCAGCTGCTGTGACAGAGAAAGTTATTCTCAATCTCCACATATCTTCAAATTGAAATAAGGTAACTGCCACAGAAATCTGGGCCCTTTTTCTTTTGAAGCACCAATGCCCTCCTTCCAGATGTGCCTGCTGAATTCCTGCTTCTGACATTCAGATGTATTCTTCTGATCTTGTATGGGCATTCTAAGCAATTCTTTTCCAATGCACATAAAGTTTTCAATACCACAGCTAAGTTTTGGCCACACAAGAGGTCACCCCTTGGAGAGAGCAGTGGAAGGACAAGCCTAACATTAGCCTCAAGGACTCTCGAGGAGTTCCCCTTCGAGGACTTATTTGTAATAGTTTGTTTGTAAGAGGGAGGTAAAGTTTAGGGAAACAAGGCATATGAAAAAAAAAATGGAAATAGGGACAATGTTCAATGTGGAATGGTGAGTTAGCCTTGGGTTAACTAGTATGGACAATGGGACCAGGAAGCGCGCCTTGAAGAATCTATGGTCTCATTAGAATGAGCGAAAGAGGACTATTTGTGACCCTGGCCTGGCTGCATGCCAGGTTGCTGACTCTGGTTATGCCCATCCCATCTTACACTATTCCATCCGCGGGGTGCATGCATCTGGTTGCCGGGTAACTATGGCTTTTAGTGGTGAACCAACTCGATTCACATTTTTCGAAGAATTTAAGGAGTGAATATACGGAAAGAGTTCTTCGAGGGCCTTTGAAGCAGATTTTCAAACATTGAGGGCAACCTTGCCACTTTGCTCTGAAGCACAGCCGCGTTCAACTTATGGCTCTACCGTGTGTCCATAAACTCGTGTTGTCCCTTTCATGCATTTCTGCTTACATGTTCACATTGCAAACAGTTTATTCATAAGCATATGGTGTCTGCTCCTATATGCTGCCCTTCTGCCAGCCCTTGGTCTCTGCATCCTATGCTTCCAGCTTTTCCTCCCTGCTGCACAGACATGCCTGTACTGAATGAAGCCATTGCATCTTCAGAACACTACTCCACTGCTACTGCAACGTGCTCCAATAAATATGTCCAATATTAGGCAATGTGGGCCAGTTTGTGCATAGTGCAATGTGACAAAACAAGCAACACTGCTGCAATGACCGTGGACCGCAGTTTGTTGAAGTGTTTTGTCCCAGCCTGCAGCACATGTCGAAAATGTGCCCTACACGTTTCTAGGCAGAAAGCTCAGATGTGCTTAGTCTTCATAATTGAGGGTTAGGCGGAAATCGATCCAGCAAGGAAAATTCAGCATTTTTGGAGAAAACAGCACTCACCAAGCTTACTAAGATATCTGCAAGTGCCGCTTCCTTAAATAACAGTGAACAGTCTTGACGGCAAGGCAAACACCCTGCCCTAGTTTTCATTTTAGTGCATCTATGAAGCGAATAATGACTGCATCTCACTATTTTGCATCAATAAGTGCTCATGTCTTCACAAGAGTGGAGGTTGTAAGCAGAATCAAAGAACTGTCCTCACGATGCAAGATATTGCAATGGGGAGATGACCGCTGTTTTATTACGTGCACAAGATGAAAAACACAGTCCTGTGTGCTTATTTACGGCTCTCTTAGGCACGAGAGATGCCAAATGTGCGCCACCCCCAACTAAAGCAGCACCCTGTCATCAGCATATTCTTGCAAGCAACGTCATAACTTTGGAGAGAGTCACAGCAGAGAGATTAGTGAAGTTCCATTTAAAAAATTTTCCCTTTTCCTGAATATTGTTGTGTAAAATGCAGCCAAGTAGCAACTTTGAATTATTAAACTTCAAGGAATTGAAATAGCCCCACTTTTTCCAAATTTGCAAATTTTTCAAGTTTCTCTATGGAGAAAGGACCTGCAATAGAGAAGTCTCACTGAGGAATTTTTTTTATTTAGAGAAAAAACTAATGTTTATTTTTATCACAAATTCAGTCCTGGTGTTCCACTTGGAAGGTGAATTTAAACATCAAAAAGTGTGTTCAAGTCTGTTTTACCAAAAGAAAAAGCCTATTGATTCCCGGTATATGATTAATGACATCTAATACCTAAGGAAGCTGCATATAAGTATTTAGGAGTAACGCTGTCATTGGATTGTTCATAGAATGCACATGTTGACGGCTTTGTATGTAGGGCTAGTAGGGCACTAAATTCTATTCAAAGGAATTTGAGACGTTCTCATACCAGTCTAAAAAATACGGCTTATATGAGCTGCGTGAGACCTATTTTGAAATGTGCGGTTTGGGACTGTTCAAACAAGACACTAATTAGCATATTGAAAAAATTCAAAACCATGCAGCCAGATTCGTCTCGGGACGATTCGGAAGAAAGGACAGCCATGAAGCATGAACTCTGTTGCAAACTGCTTGCCTCCTGCCGAAAAAATTAAGGCTTAAAGTGTTGTTTATAATTTACCACAATAAAACTGGTATTAACAAATGCTCCTATTTCAAAGAGCCACACCATTGCTCTAGGCACATAGATCACACTTTTAAAATTTGAGAATATCATTCCCGGACTGGTACTTATGCAAATTCCCTTCTTGTTACATCTATTAGAGAGTGGAATCGCTTAACTGAAATGCAAGTGTGCTGTGTGAATGAAGCTTTTTTTTTCTATGCTGCAACCCCCTGCTGTAACGCCCTTGGGAGCTGCGGGGTAATATATGAGTATAAATAAAACAGAACACTGCTGTGTGTGCCTCAGTTGTCTTCCAAACCAAGTTACGAGACTACCAAACTCCCCTGTGGATTTTGCATATGTCCATTTCTTAAAAAGCTGTGATCACAGCACCATTGCAAAAGACCTCAATTTCGAGCGAAATATGTACACGCAGCGCTTATGCAAACAACTACCACAAAACAAACTGAATTCAGTTATTACCTTTACAATAGCGGAGCCTTTCATGTAGGTTACCCATACTGAAAACCACTCAGAGCGGACAAAAAAATGTGTGTTTCCCTCGCGCCACAGAAATAATCATTGGCTAATGCAGATAATGTGTTCCCTTTAAATACTAATTTACAGAAGCTGCCCCCCTGCCCCAGAAAAGACAAAAAATGGATGTATACTAAAGTTACAAAAAAGTGTGTAATGAATGCCATTAAATCAGCGCACGAAACGTCACGGGAAGGTATATAAACGAGACCGGAGAGCAACTCGGCGAAATAAACGTTGGCCTCTGCGCGACCAGCAGTGGAGAGATAACGCATGGGACCCATATTACCACTGGTCGGCTTGGGTTAGCGGTGGCGCAGGCTTGACTGAGAGCCCCAATTCTCCAGATTCTGCCCGTCCCTGCTAACCCGGTGCGTGAGACTCGGCCGGCGCCTTATTTTTAGCCACAGGCCGCTCATCGCTTGCTCGAGAATGGAAAGAACATCCAGACAAAATAAGCTGCCGCTGCAAACGCAGAACGGCGCTAAGAAAAGACGCGCCCCAAGGCGGCTGCAACTGACTGCGCCGTCTACATACGAGGAAAAACCCTCGTGGCAAGCAGAGAGAAGGCCAATCAATATGCCACCGGCTCTGATTGAGGTCGCGCTTGATTTGCAACCGGTGGGTGGTCCCGCGACTGTTCTCCACCGGGCTTCATCGCGCTTCTGCGAAAACACCGACTGACCCCGAAAACTTCGCGAATTGACGCGACATTGGCACCTATGTGGACAAATTGACAAGCAGACGCCACTGCTACAAAGCAAAAAGTCATCTGTATCTCGTACTCTGCGTGGAGGTATCATCAAAGGCAAGACTGCCCAGATGCCGCCGCCTGCAGACTTAGCTAGACGATAGACTTCGCCCGTGCGGCGCGCCAATGGAATGCGCCACGAACAAAACGACGGGGAGAGCGTCGAGGGAGAGAGGAAGATATGCAAATTGCGCTGCCTATCAAAATGCAACAACAACAAAAACAAAAAAAAAAAACGCAGAAACAAACGCAAGGAGGCGCAGCCGAAGGCAGGCACGCGACGGCACGGCCAGCAGCAGAACGGCGAGTCGTAGCCGAGCCGTTTCTGGTAAGACTAGCCGGCACACGGAAGTGAAGATGTAACGATAGCCGATTTCCCGAAACTACTCGTGTTTCCCTCGAGGACAACAGGGTCGGCACGCGGACGACACACGTTTTGTTTCCTTTTGTTTGTTTCCGTTCCGGCATCTTGACTGAAAAATTGCGCCCAGACAGCAGCGGTCACTTGTGGGGCCAGCGCGTGTCAAAATAAGCAAACGCGCGGAAGGGATCGAAATGTGGTCGACTCATCTAAACTGGAAAACTATGACGCAGTTAGTCACCTAGAGCCAACTGATCGCCATCCATCCAACGCGTCGGAGGCGGGCGAGGAGACAACACTTCTTCGGCGCCTGGGAAGGATTGCGAGAAATCACAGCCGCCACTAGCTAGGCCGCGGACGACGCGACAACGCCGAGCGAGCAAGCGGTGGCAGTGTCGTCAAAACAAAACGACAGCAGCAGCAAAAGATGGGCCGTTCTCTTATCTGCCGTTCTCTTCCCTCTTGCGACAACGCGGTTCGCAGATGAACTGCCCCCCTCCCTCTTTCACTTCCAACTATTGTCTGGACCTAAAAACTCGTAGGGTGCCCTGAGGAGGAAGAACTGGGGAGAATTCATATCCCCCTCCTCCCCACCAATCCCGTCCAAGAGGAGACCTGTCGCGCTCGTGAAAGCCTACAAAGGCTGCCGAATAAGAGCAGCGTATAAATCAAACCGACAGGCGACAGCGCAGACATACGGAGCGGGATGAATTTGAGGCGAGCAAAGGCGCTTCCTTTCGCAGTACATTTCCCTCGCTACACTTGCGATTTTTTTGTTTTTGTTGTTTTCTTTTTGTTTTTTGTTTTTTTCGGCGACATAGGGGCAGAACGGAGAGCGACGGCACCCATCTTATTAGCCCGCCTCGCAATCGCAGACGAGCCAGCGTCCGGACCGACTCCTCGCGCTGTCGGCCCAGTTATCACCGCGATAGAAAGCCATTCACGTCAGAGGCAGCGCGGCGAAGAAAAAAGAAAAATGAAGCATGGAACAAGGGAGGGGCACGGATGGAGACGGCCACCGACACGGCATATCGGCGAGAACTCGGGGAGGCACGTCAACAAGCAGCTCATAAGCGAGTCAACGCGCGGTCGGCTGCACACAACACAACAATCAAAACGGCCCGCCGTGATCCCCGAGCGCTCGGCAGCACCTCCTCACCTTGAGCACCTGTCCCTTGCGGAAACTCAGTTCGTCGTCAGCCGTCGCGTTGAAATCGTGCTTAGCGATGGCTTCCATGCTGTCTTTTTTTCTTTACTCGGGAGGTGGACGATATGGAAGACGGCTCGTTCGCGAACGTTCTTCCTCGGTTGGTAAGGTCGTAGGCCTAGCGGAGCACAGTTCCCCTATGGGAACGCCAGAGATCACAGCCGTCGGTGGTGGACGGTGGTGAGCTCTCTGGCTCGCAACCACACTGCTCACTCGCGACACACGAAACGCACGATGGTGGAGAATGCTGCGCCGAGGCGATGGATGCGAGAAGCGTAATCCGAGCTGTTGCGAATCAACGAGGGAAAAAACAACGCCGCACCGCGCACACCCTCGATCAGCGCACACTTTTCATTTCGGGGAAGAACCGAACAGCAGAGCGACACAAGCAGCCACCGACCAGCGCAAGGAGATCGCGCGCGGACGGATACGTCTGTCTCGAGATTAAAGTAGGTCTGAGTCACGCGCCGCCTGAACTGGCATGCTTAATGAGAGTTTCCTAAATGCAGCACAAGGTTTACTTTCCTAATGCAGATAAAATAATTAACAGTAACTTATTGAATTTAAGGTATTCTATCTTTTGTAGTTTTACATTTAAATGCGAGCAATGTGAGATATACTATTTGACAGAGCGGATGCATTGGGACTTTTACGCACAAGAGCACACCGAAGGCAACCAAGGCAGTTAAAAAACATACAAGAAATAACTCATTTCACATAAATGTTTCACAGTTAACTAACCTAAAGTAAGTATAGGTTTTTGCTTCCAATAATATTTTATAATTGCTGTATAATAGGCTTTTGCTTTATTTTAAATATATTTTTATATAAGTAATGGAGTATATACAAGGTGTATGTACTTAGACGTTGCTTTTAGACACAGCTTTTGGATGGATGAATGGATAAGGCTGAACTATATGAATCGGGCGGCGGCGCCACAGGCCGCCTAGCCGTGAATAGTAATATATAGTGTGGTTCTATTCTTGCCTTCCTTTCAGCCACCAATCAGCTAACCTTAGTTTGGTTATTTCTACCCTTTTTAAGAAGTCTATTTTCCCTTCATTATCCTTAAACCCCAATGCTTCGGCTAAATCTGG
Source organism: Amblyomma maculatum (assembly GCF_055883805.1). Classification (NCBI taxonomy): domain Eukaryota; kingdom Metazoa; phylum Arthropoda; class Arachnida; order Ixodida; family Ixodidae; genus Amblyomma; species Amblyomma maculatum. The sequence continues at coordinate 162,823,216 of NC_139348.1, forward strand.
CCCATTGCCTTGAACTATAGGGCGGAGCCGGGCGGAGCCCTTTACAGGAAATTATTAAGTGTTCAGGCGTTTCCTCGTCCTCCCCACACACCTTGCACAGCGTGTCTATCTCTTGGTGCTTGACTCGGTACGTTTCAGGTCTTAGACCGCAATACTCCGATACTCCTGTCCTAGCCTCGAACAACAATTAATGGGCTGCCCCTAGAATTATCGTAAATGTTTTCTTTGGCTATTTCCTGCTTGAAAGTTCGGTACATTTCTAATGCTGATTTAGTCTCCATCCCTGTTTTCCACAGACCCCTCTCTGTTTCCTTAACCTTTTTCTTAATTGATAATTCCTGGCTGGTCCCCCTACTGCTGTCCAAATATTTGCTTGCCAATTTTCTTGTCCGCCTTCTCCATCTTGTGTCAACATTCCTCATGTAGAGGTAGCTGAAGACTTTCCTAGCCCACCGCTTCTCTCCCATTTTTCTCAATCGTTGCTCAAACGCTATCGTGCTGCCAGCTTCCCTGCTCTCAAAAGAAGACCATCCCAGGTCACCCTGCATACCCATGGTTTGGCGTATTCCCATGAGCTCCCAAAGCAAGCCTACCCACCCCGCGCTGCTTAATTTCCAACCGTGATCGGACCTCTGATCTCATACACAGGACTGCATTGGCAAAAGTCAGACTAGGAACCATCACCCCTTCCCAAATCCCTTGCACCACTTCATACCTATTGTAATTCCACAGCGCCCTGTTTTTCATGACGGCTGCGTTTCTACTTCTGCCATATATTTTTCACGCTCCGGTATTCAGCTCCAGTATTTATCCACACCCCAAGGTACTTGTACTTATCCACTACTTCCAGCACGTCCTCCTGTATCATATATGTTCGCCGGCCTCCGCCGGCCGCCGACTGCCGATTTTTCCTTGCTAAACTGCAGACCTAACTTATCTCTCTCTGTACCGCAGATATCCATCAACTCCTGCAAATCTACCCTGTTGTCAGCCATCAGTACTATATCATCTGCATACAAATTAGTCCTGGTAATGACTGTGGGAAAAATTCTCCTTGCGTGAATAAAGAGAGGTTGAAGCCGAGTCCACTCCTCTCTATAGTTTAGCCTCTAATCCTTGCAGGTACAGCATGAACAACAAAGGTGACAGGGGACATCCTTGTCTAAGCCCCTTCTTTACCTCTACAGGCTTCGACACCTTTTTCCCATTTTATTAGCATCTGGTTATCCTTATAAATATCTTTTAAAAGAATATCTTTTAGTTTTATCGTTTTATGCTGCAACGCCTCAAGCAAACTACTGTATATTTTTCTATAATGTACATACTTCGTTTTTATTTTTACCTACTCTTTTCTTTCTCCCTATCGCTCACCTCTTTGATTTCCTCTACCCCTTCCTCGCTATCCCTTTATTTCCGCCGTCCCAGTTCAGGTGCTTCAGATATCGCAGATACCGGGGCTGGCAAACATCTTTTCCTTTCTTTTGTGTATAAATAAAATAACCACTACCACTACCACCGCCGTTTACGATGATGCAGAGAGACAGATTTGTTTTAAGTGCTTTTTCTCTTTTTGTTTTTTACGGTTGGCCAGCGGGAAAGCTGCATATCCTAAGCACATGTATGTACCATGCATGTACCGTGTACCGCTAGTCTCTACCTCTCATCTATATAGCGGTAAAAGTTTGCTTCCGCTTTCCAGTCATGCTACATCCGGCGCGTCCAGCGCACAGCTGACGACGCCTGCGCGCAAGGCCGTCGGCGAGGCCGGCTATGCACCGCCGGCAGGCGAGGTGCTGGCGACCCGTCTACCCCTTCTCGTGGTCCATAGGCGCGCGCGGTTTCAGCGGCGGAGCAAGAAACAGCCGGCCCGCTACACGGGAATGGCTGGCGACCGCAGTGCGGCAGTCCTGAGGGCCCGCAGAAGACGCCACTACTCCTGATCAGAGCCTGCCACAGTTATTAGTTGCGCGAGTCCTCGCCATGGCCGCGACCATCGCTCGAATCCCTTCGGAGCCTCAGTATATCGACAGCTTCTTCTACAAGTACGCACTGTCCGTGGCCGCCGCATCAGTCGCCGAGACGAGTGAGTGGCTACGGAGCTGAGTACGCCGGTGTGCCGGCATGCTGCAGTAGCGCGGGCGACTTTCCGCTCGCCAAATCCTGCTGAAGTTCGGTTGTGTACGCAGGCCCCTGACTATACCGTTCCGCAATGTTTGTCTGCTCTCTATCGAGCTGTCTTAATGCCAATCGGAACGACTCTCCGAAGAAATTTGCGCGTCGCACTTTCGGACGTGAAAGGTCGAGCGGTCAAGGAGGGCGCGAAGGACTCAAGCAACAGGTTCAGCCGGGCACGTGTCCGGGGTTACAACGGGGACAGTGTTGCTCAATTGCGTCGGCTGGCGGCATATTACGTAAAGAACGCATGACATGCCGCGCGGTCGAGCCTATGGGTCATTTGGATGGGACACCGGGATTTCTAACAATTCAACCCTCGATGCACAAACTAACGTGTTTTGTAAGCCACACTTCGGCCCGTGAGCGTTGCACGGAAAGCTCGGTTTGCGGTCTCGGGGCAAATATCCTTAGGAGTGTTTATCCGCGTTTGTGGGCAAGCAAAGACGACAAGATGAGGAAAAAAAATGTGGTGTAGGAGATTGCGACTCGTTTGTGGCAACGCTCGTGCGCGTTGATGGCGCAAGGGTTGAATGAATTGCCCCAGGAAACCGGGGAGTGTATGGGCTACCTCACAGGCCGCAGAAAAGATGCCATCCGGGTTACAGGCCTAGAGAACAACTGCTGTAATAGCTGACCATATGTCATGTGTAAACTCTGGGCACACAAAATTATCTTGAGGTAGCTGTGAAATACAGTGGTTAAGATCACTTCAAATGATTTTCACTAGTTGGGGTTTAACAACAGGACTGTTAACTTGTTTCATGTATAGTTTCAGTGTCATTTGCCTCCAGACAGGAATAAAATGGGGTAATAACAGGCATAAATTTGGGCTGCTTGGAAGGACTTTGCTATTGTTGGTTTTCAAGTAGTTACAGAAACGTGCAGTGCATATTATTGCAGCCTTATTGTCCTGGAAGTGACAGCAAAGAAAGATAGCCGAGTGTTGAATGTGGGCTGAATTGTAAAAATTGAGGCAGGTGGACATCTATGACAGTGCAGTAGAAAGGGTGATTTGTCATCGCATATCATGGTGGTTTTTCTAAGCGGGAGAAAATTTGAATAGTTTTTTGGTGCAGTCTGCCTCCAAGCCTTGTTAGCTTTTGTTTGCAAAAGCCCCGTCCAGCCTCACTATCATTTGTTAGTGGTAGAATTGGGAGTGACTCCGTAATGTCAGTCTACAGCTAATGCAAAATATAATTGAAGGCGTGAAGCAGCCAACTGCATTGTGCGAAGTAGGGGAATATTAGTCTGGGCTATTGGACATCCTCACACTGCTTTGGTGACAAGGCAGTGCACGTGTCAGCACAGCTGGACTTTGACATGGGAATTGTGTAGCCAGCAAGAGTGTTTTGGTGTCGGAACACCCTCGAAATATTCTGAACGCTGCATCCCTTCCTCTGCATCCCTTTCTATTTCTTTTTTTCTTCTTTTTGTACCGCCAGCATATACACCTTTGAAAATTATTTCTGTCTGTGTCACTGATGGGAATGTACATTACTGGGCTAGCAAGCTTTTTCATCAGGTCATCGCTCTTCGCTTTATGAATGTGCTTCGAAAGATGTAGGTGCCGCCATGTGGTAGCGAATTGTGCTGTGTAGTCCTTAGTTGGCAATGTTGCTACTATCTTAATGCCTTTTCAACTGAGGTGGAAAAAATAAATGACTTTTCTTCTCGCACTGTTCACTAGCGCCTGCATTGTCTGCTTCTGTGTCGTCCTTGTCTTGCACTATGTTTTCAAGAAATTGCTACCACCTAGCCCAAACCAATTACCTGTTGCATCAAATTTCACTTCTAACTTGTAAAAAAAAGCTTTGTTGACTTAGGTGTGATATGTTGCCAAAAGTTATCCTGGAAGGAACTTGTTGATGATGCTGATAAAAACCTTTTGGTATGTAGACAATGTTCTTTTAGCCCTTGCTCGAGCTGCTGTGTATAGCACCAAACAGAAAAAATGGGTCTTTCCTCGTAACCTTCGCCATGTTATGTTTGTTTACGATCAATGCTGTGAGTTGTGTTATAATGAGGACAAGCAAGTACAGATTTTGCATTGCATGCAAATTATAGTGTCACACTCCACTTCTGACACCAATTTTCGTCATATACGGTTTGTAGCTGACCGACATTTCTTAGAGCATATTCCAGTTTGATATTGCAGCAGTATATGTTGTGAAACTTTCCACACCTGCACGAGCACATTTCAGGTCCTGGTCTTAAAATCTTCCCTGAAATATTGTAGGATGCATCACTGATGTAATTACAGTGCACTCATTAATTTGAGTTGCCGGTTTATCAGAACAAAAGCTTTTTTTAAAGTTTTCCATCAAAGTCAAGTTTGCTGCCTGATTTGAACAAATTTTTGGGACCCTTTTGAGTTTGAACCCCTTGGAGACAAATGTAATAATATCTATGCTTTTTTTTTTTCATGTGCGGAAGATTTCCTCTCCGAATCTACGTTGTGAAAGAAAATTGGTCGAGTTCTCTCGGGAACCACGCTTTAGTGAAAGACAGCTGGCCATTTTTGTGCGATGTGCTCCAGGATTCACGCGAGCACTTATCTTTCTTTGCCTCGTCTAATCTTGAGAGTGCCTATCTCTTATGCAACGAGTGTGACTTAAAGGATGTGAACCAGTGTAGATAACAGTCAGTTAGACAAGTGCAGCAGTGATAGGTTCATGCAGCGCATTTTCTATGTTTATCACCATTCACACATTTTGTTACTCAGCCTGAGCTTTTCGGGAGGTTCAGGAAATCCAGAAGTTCTTGCATTATAGTTTCGCATTATATATGTTATAGTTTTATATCAGACTCGTAGTGTTTGGGCTACCTGCCTGGCTTGAAGGAAAAGGTGTTGTCCAGGTTGCCCACGTCTTAACTGCTCTAAATAGTGGACCAAATATCATCCCGCTACGGTGGTGCAGCGGTTAGACTGCTCGACTACTATGCCCAAGGATGCGGGATCAAATCCCGGCCGCGGCAGCCGCTTTTCCATGGAGGCGAAAAGTAAAGCACCCATGTGCTGTGCAATGTCAGTGCACGTTAAAGAACCCCAGGTGGTCGGAATTTTCGGAGCCCTCCACTATGGCGTCTCTCATAGCCTCAGTCGCTTTGGGACGTTAAACCCCCAAAACCAAAACCTACCTTGTTATGTAGTAAACATAGTACAGGGCTGGGCAAGATACTTTGAAAAAGTATCTTTGATACCGATACTCGATACCCTGAAAAATTGTATTTTCGATGCCGATACAAGATACAGAAGCGAAATCGAGTTTTGATACAGATACTCGGTTCTGTATCGTTGATACTTCGATACATCACTGAAATCCTAACATAAAAGGTGGTAATACGATTAGTGGCATTAAAAAATTTTGCCGTGCTTTCTGGAATTTTTAAAACATTCCTATAGCATGATTTTCTGAAAGGGCTTAACGAATACGCCAGCGCGGATTTATTGTTTGGCCAGCTGTCATTGTCAGAACTTCACACTGAATCGAAGCCATGGTTACGGTTAAGCGATTGCTTCCACAAGCAGCCTAGCAAAATATTTCTTTAAACTAATGCTCTTCATGCGAACCGACCTGTGAGCACTTGGCTATACATACAAAGGTGCAGCCTGCGTGCGTTTGGAGAACTGAGCAGTTATATTGCCATTAGTGCAATAACAAACTTTTGAAGCTCTGCATATTGTTAAAATTTAGAAGGAAAACAATTAAAATAAAATGGCTGAACATTATTTAGTCCGAAAAGAGCGCTATGTGGGCATGCTAAAATTGACTTGAATGTGAAAAGTCTCTCTACATACGCACACGAGCACACCGCAGCGTTGTATTAGATGAGGATGCCATTTATCAGTGTGTAAGAGTGAACCATAGCCGCGTTGACTCAAGCATTCTGGAGGTATTTAGGAAACTCGAAGATCACTAGCGTCGCTGGAGAACTACGGCTGGCTGTAGATAAAAGATAGAAGTATCTTTTTTTTTAACGAAAAGTGGCTAATGTGATGTCAATTCGAATATTTCAAAAATTATTATTTTTTTTTTTATGACAGAGATACCTTTACTAGTTTTATTCCAGGTTTGCTCAAATGTTTTTCGCGGAAAAAATTGTTTCACAACGCATAATTTTTTATTCGAACTGTGCTGGAAAATTGCGTTTATAGCTTTCATGTCGTGCATTTCATAAAATTTTGGACGTAATATTTTTTCCAGGAAAAAGTCTAGTGAAAGCCTGTTTGCTGTGTAGTTACAAAAGATGGATTTGTTTTCCGTTAAACGCCGTAACTACAAGAACGGGGTTAGCCGACTGCATCGTGCTGGACTTAGGCCCTAGAAGCTTGTGTTCTTGCCACTAAGCAGAGCCGGCACGAAGAACCCAGGTGTTTTGGGTTGTGAATAAGTTACTGCGCTCGACAGCTTATTGAGGACACTGCTTGACGAGAACCAAACGTTGCAGAGATGGGGGCGGATGGCAGAGGGTGGGAAGAGCGGTTACAGCAGTGTGCGTAACCCCTACTACGTGTTTGCCTGGCGTTTCCGCTTTGTTCATATCTCTCTATGTGTCTGTTAAAGGCATACCAGCTTCGTGGTACGCATTCGGCGCTCAAAAGTAAAGCACCTCGTGAGCACCTACTTACCATTACCTCCTTCAATTTTAAAGAAAGGGAATCTGGAAATGTGGTTGATGCTGAAGGGTCGGCGCATTTGCAGGGAACTCAGGTGTACTACAAGCCGAGCTGTCTCAGGGCTTGTACTACCGTCTGAGCTAGCGCCGTCAACCCAAAGTCTCACAGCGGTTTAAATATTTCATGTTTTCTTTAGTATCAAGTATCCTCAAAATACATGCTACTTTAAAATGTATTTTCGATTTCGATACTCCGATACTTTCATTTTCAGCACACGATACCTAATACCGATACACAAAATGTATCTAAAGATAGTATCGAAGATGCATGTATCCTCGATACTGCCCATGACTGACATAGTATTGACGTTTAAAAAGAAACAAAAACAAACTGAGCTCACAAAAAGGTGATATCTAAACTTGATTTGGCAGGATAACAAAATGCATCATAGCTGCATAACTTGGGAGAAATAGTTACCTGTAGGAAGTGTTGTGATTTGTCACCATTTGAGAACCTTTGGAGCTTCTTATGATAATGGTATCAATGATGTTGACAAAATCACTCCATTAATGATTGATTGGCTACTAAACATAGTCAATCAATCATACAGTATTCATGTTTTCTGCTTCTCTGTTTCGCGAGGTCTGCAAACTGGTATGGCAAAGACTGGCAGTGGCTATGAAATGAATTTTTTTTTCAGCCTTTGAGTTGATGTTTTGCATCGCAGAGAGGCCATGCATGCAGTGGCCATTTTCAAATGTTATTAAAAAAATGGTGTGCTTCTTTTTTAGCTTGCTAAAGAGAAGCCTCGTTGCATATTCATGGGATATCTTAAGCTTTAATGTGGTGGTAAGCATGCTTGGTGCTCAATGTGTTTTGCCACATCCATTACCGTGGCATTTACGTCGTTAATCTTTTTCAGTCGCGAGTTCCTCTGTCTGGGGGCATTACAGTGAAGGAATGTGAGAAATTTTTTTTCATTTGTAGTGAGCACTCATTGTGTGAAGCTCTGTGGATACAAAGCAGTTGAGTGACCAAGAATTTCGCGAACCTGAGTTGAGCCTTTTCTTTATTTTACGCTGTCAAGGGCTCAAATGGTAACTATTCATTTTGCAGTCACTGCCAGTACCATTCTTTGAGGTTCTTGTCCACTATTCACATCATCATTTTCTTTATATTTTGCTGCTGAAACTAAAAACTCAAATGATTTGGAACTAGGAAGGTTGCCTCAATTAGAATAAGAGGGTCGTGCAGTGCAGACTCCAGCACAATGAGTCATTCTTCTTCACCTGTGTTTTGTGATGCAATATCAGGCTGCTTCTGAGCGGGTGTAGCAGTTTGGGGTTGTCTGTGCTCATGTTTGGTTCCTCCTTCCTTCATCCAGTCTTTTAGGCTGCACTGCTGTTAGGTCTTCTGAAGGTACACCTCTGAGGAGAGGAAGAAAGCAGTGCTGTGGTGTTATGATGCGGGGGGCACTCCTTTCAAAAACTTTGCCCTGAATCAATGACCTTCTCCTTTCCTTCCCTTAACACAGCGACCTACCCTCTGGACATAGTGAAGACCAGACTGCAGGTTCAAGGGGAGCTGGCCGCCAAGGGTCAGATTGTCGACCGGCGGGGCTTTTTTAAGACGGCTGCGGGGATCGGTGAGTAGAACTGCTGGAGAAATAGTGAGCTATCAGCTTTCCAGCAGGAAATGGCAGCTGTGGCAAGGAGCATGCAACATTATGAGATTGCAAAAAAAAAATAATAATAAAACGAAAGGGGGAACAAATATAGGGAATGGCTGTTGGCAACTGATACAAGTAAAGGGAAAATAACCCATGGTCATTGAGGGTAACAGAGTATATTCAATGAGGTGCAAAATATAGCAGGGACAACAGAGAGACTGGTTAATGGACATGATTACGCATTTATTAGGTATAGGGTGATTGCAGCACAGGTTTAATTGGAGACTGTGAGAGGCCTGCATCAGTAGGCGTGGTTAAGTTGATTATGATTGTGATGATGAACAGACGCTTGGCATAAAACCCAGGTGCGTGGTGAGAGATTCGCTGTTATTGCATTGATGCCCAGAAAAGAACCAGAGAGTATGCACTTTATTTGGCAAGACTTGATGGTGATTTGTTTGAGGTCAGGTTTGTGCTATCTTTGTTGGTCTGTGATGTTCACAGTAACATAGTCAGGTGTGATGGGATTGTACTCACTTCACTGCTATTATCATCCACTTACAGAAACCATTTTGCTGCATTACGTGTTGCAGCACGAATAGATAGTTTAAATGCGCTGTGCAGTGTCATGCTATAGGCATAGCACAAAGGTTGTTTTTGTTACAGGTGGTGCTCCTTTTGTACTTAGTTACATGTCCATCTTATACATTTTGCATTGCCAGACCGAGTCCAAGGGCTTGCGCCTTTGTGTCATTGAATGTGTCGCAGCCAGGTTTCGCGGTGCTAAGTCGAATGGAATCTTTGGTGTATGCAGCATACAGGGAAAAGTGGCTGTGTTAAGGGCGGTAAAAAAAGTTAACTGCATTTCAGTGTGCAACTCAGCTAGCGTTGCTGCAAATCAATGTTCCACAAAGTAGCTGAGTTGACGTTTTTAAGAAATGCCCTTTCAAAAGCCTGCACTTGCGGGACCACACTCAGGCCAGTGACCAGTCCTTCTTGATAAGAAATTTAGCTCTCACATGCGTGGGAGCTGGGATTCATAAAGACATTCTAAGCAAGCTTAGAATGTCTTGGCAAAAAGAAATCTGTGTGTTCATTGGAAAAAAAATGCACAGCCAGGAAAGATGTTGGCGTTCCAGTTGACAGTTCCTGCAATGTTGGTGCTTTGCTCGCAGTACGTGAAGAAGGCCTGTTGAAACTGTGGAAAGGGCTGCCGCCGGCCATCTACAGACACCTCAGTGAGTTGACCGCTTAGTTCTTTCCCTTGATTGGAAAAGAGTAGATTTTGTGTGCATCGCATTGTTAAGGCAAGAATTGAAAACATAGCATTCTCATGATACTTGGAATATATAGGCTGCTCTGGTCAAACTTGGAACCTGAATTCAGTGGGAACTCATTATGAATGTACAGATAGACTTAAAAGAACATTAGCATATACTAGTATTTGTTTCAGCATGTTGAACAGGGCTGACATCATATTCTGGGGGTATAAGGGATGCTGCATTGCCATGATAGCTGTGTCGTATTTTCTAGCATATAAGCTACACCAAAAAGAAAAAAAAGAAAGTGTCCGCGTTTCGGGTGCATGCCTTATATGGGCATATGCCAATCATTATTGAATCGATACTTAATTAATAGCAATCATATGATATCAGAACATGATTTAAGGCATTTTCAAGATAATTTCATGATAATTTACGACTAATAATAGCATAATTAAGCAGATGTCCATAGGAACCCATGCATTTGGAGGTCATCGTAAGTTTCACTAACCATCACTTACTAGTTAAGGGGTGTTTAACTAACACTAACCACACATTAACTAGTACTTAGAAAGTGGAAGTCATAGTTAACTATCACTAACCAATTATAAAATGTTTCGAGACGTCTATAGCCGTGACATGGTGACGCCATCAGCCGTGACGCTGTGAGCGGATGTGACATCATCATGACATCATATCCGGTCATGTCTAATAATCGGGAGTGATAATGACGTCTCATCCGGTCATGACGTCATGACTGATGATGACGTCACCAGAAAATTCATGTATATACGAAGCTGACCCCGCCGGGCGTTCGATCCAGGCATCTGTGCGGCGCCTTTCATTTGGCGCTTCCTCGAACTCTGCACCACTGAGCATATATAGAAATAGACTCAGTACAGCAGGCATCAGCAGCGTTTAAAATTGGTTGGTAGCAAAGAAAAGGCACAGTATCTGTCACAATTCTAGTCAATCACAAATGGTCTCGCAGTCAATGCCTAAGCAGCGCGGCGGGGAAGCACTTTAGTGCCTTGAAGCACTTTAGTAAGCCATAGTTCCCCCTGAATTTATTACCCACTCTTCCATGGTTTTACCTGGTGGTTCCACCTTCTGTCCCAGTTCGAAGCCTCTAATTATGCCTCCCTATCGCAGAGGTGTTTCTTTCTTTTTTTTTTCTTTTTCTTTCTTTTTTTTTTTTTGTGCCATGTGATGTGCGCCAAGCCGCCCAGACGCACCAGCACATAGTTACAATTGTCCGTAGCGGAACCAACTCGCGTTCAAATTAACGTTTTTTTTTTGTACACAGATCTCAATGGAGCTTGGCCGGACCCAGTAGAGTAGTTCAAATGATCCGAAAATTCGAATTATGGAGGTTCGAATTAACAAGCTTTCACTGTATTTGGATAGTCATTTGTCAAGCTTTTCATAACTCCACATTGTACTACTCGGGTGGCTGGCTGAATTAACCGAAGCCATTAGCAGAAGTCCGAATTAACAATGCAATGAAAATGCAGTCTTAATCAGTTTCTCATGCTGATTTGAAATATGTAAAAAAATTTGATATATCATTTAGTTTTCAAAATATTTGACATTTTCATTTTTTTTTTTGTTTACAGAAACAATAGAGAAGAAATCACTAATCAGAAAACTATTGTTAACATGTGGCTAAATAGTATACAATGTAAGGAATACAACGTAGGAACTACTTTTATTATTTTTATATTAATCATTTTACAGCTTGTTGAATTTTGATGTAGGAAAAAATTATTTATGACTGCGGTGGCTGTGTTTTGATGGAAGCGAAACGAAGGGGCGTCCGTGTGCTGTACGATGTCAGAGCATGTTAAAGATCCCCATGTGGTCGAAATTATTCCGTTGCCCTCCACTATGGATCCTCTTTCTCTCTTTCTACTATCACTCCCGCCTTCCTCCCTTCCCTTAAGGCGGGGTGCGCCTTTCCCTTCCTGTGAACCAATTATTATTATTATTATTATTATTATTATTATTATTATTATTATTATTATTATTATTATTATTATTATTATTATTATTATTATTATTATGTAAAGTTAGAGGGCACAAAAAAATTAGCAAGAACAAAATGAGAAATCTTTTCCCAACATAGTATAGTTTATTCATTCAATAAATCACTGCAATAAAAATTAGTCTTTTATCTGCTCTAGATGCAAAGATACTCTTCTTGTAAGGACAGAAATTTTTGTTTTTGAGGAAACGAGAAAAAATGGACAGTGATGGGATTTATTTGGTTTGTTTGCAGCTTATAAAGTTGAATTAATGACCCAGGGAGTTAATAATATTTTGGTAGGTAGGAGATGGGCTGTAAAATCAAAAAACAGCGCTGCGACTTGAGACAAACAGAGGAAGAGAATAACGGACAAGCGCTGTACCGTACAGTGCTTGTCCGTTATTCTCTTCCTCTGTTTGTCTCAAGTCGCGGTGCTGTTTTTTGATTTTGCAATGCACCAACTAGCTCAGATTTCCATTCTTCTGGAGATGGGCTGTAGATTTCCAAGATGCCAGTTTCAAAAAGTCATCTTTTTTTGTGTGTGTGATTTTCAGACCATAAAGAGCCTTGTCCTCCCTTATATGAGTGCTTGGTAGGGGGACGAACTACCGAGGTTTTATTATGCACTTTTGAGGGTAACATCGAAGCTTTGGGTGACAGCAACGGGACTCACAGAGTTGCAGTGATGCTTTTGCAATAAATTTGTTTTGAAAATGACCTGATCGCTGTTTGCACACTTTGTAGCTGCCTAGTCATACTGTATTTTTAGGGAAGTGTGTAGGTTAGACACGAGTGTATATATATATTTATTCTGGGAGGTTCAAAGCTTATGGTGCAGGTTATATGTGAGAAAGTATATCATATATATATAATAGTTCCCACCTAGACTTTTCATTTTTGCTCTGGTTTCATGTTTGGCTGACATTTGGTGGCAGGCTTTACTTGATGCCATATTTGATGGCAGTGCTGCCTGCTTAAATCAAAATGAAAATTATCTTGCAGAAATTTAGATGCGTGCGTTTGCACTACCACCTGTAGTTGAGCAAAAATTAACTTCTGAGTGCTGCCTCCTTTCTCAATAAATGGCAGCACTGTCCTATTTTGGGCCAGTTAAATTGTACATTGCAGCATGTATTGTTTTTGTCAAACCAAGCAAGTTCTAGAAATGTAACAACCATGGGTGCAAACACGCAACTGGTTGTTTTGTATAGGTGTTAATACTCAACTACGAATGGACCAGTGGTTTAAGCAAGGGATGTGTTTATACGCGGTTACAATAGTTACAAAACACTCTGCTTAAAGTAGAATATATTTTTTTTAAAGCAGTAGTTTAATTAGCGACATGCTCTGTTCATTTCTGACAAATTGGTGCTGTATGCCTAGTAAAAAAAGGTAGTTTACACAGTGTGGAAAAATGACTTTAGGGTAGCAATGGTTATTGGCTCAGTATGCGAGCTTTCTTTTTTGGTTCAGTGACCTATTTGTGCATGTGTGTGTGTGTGTGTGTGCACGTCCAGTCTACAGTGGCTGCCGGATGAACTTCTACGAGGCGTTGAGGGACCGGTACCTGCGGAACAAGGACGGCACACGTGCTCCCCTCTGGTGAGGGGCACGCTCGCTTCTGATTGGACGGGCCTTGTGTAGGAAAAAAGAGCTCTCCAGTGCTCATTAGGCATAATGGCAGGGTTCCCTGCTGAATTTTTTTTATTTGTGTAATGTGGAGAGACTTCTGGTTACCATGTCTTACATGGGAGCTTGATGTTAGCATTAATGTTTCTTGTTGCCTTCTAATTGTGGATTATGGCTTGGCCTTGCTGCAGAAGCTTCTTTTATTTTTTTAGTATGCTTGAGCGTCATAGTGTTGGGAGGGAAAGTTTTTTTTTTATTACGCCGAAGCTTCGACTAACCTGCACAAAACTTTCAACAATGTGGCTGCATTTGGTGTCGAGGCGGCTGAAGGCCGTTATTATCTGCAGGCCCATCAGATCTCTCGTAAACGCCACACACTTGGCGCTGCAGCGCAGTTCAGTTGAAGCTGACGCGGTGGTATATGCTACTTTCTTTCTCGGCAGTACTCTAAACGGCACTGACATAAAAGCTTACTGCTTGTTAGAGGTAATGAAATGACATTGACATGAAACCTTGCTGCACATAAGAGGTAATGAACGGTATGTGATAAAAAGCTCTTTACTGCTCTTGAACAAAGGGTAATAGCAGAGCAAGTGCCTTTATGAACAAGTGGTAGATAAGTGTAGAGAGGTTCAAACAAGCAAACAAAAAGAGACTGCGCCGTCTGCCTTACAGCTGCAGAGGCAGTGAGAGGCAGCTGCAGTGTTAGGTTATTCATTTCATTTATTCACCTTAAAGGCTCTTTTCGGGGTACTACATAAAGGTTGGTGCATACGATCATCAAGTTCAGTTCTTTTCCAGATTATCGTGTGATACATGCATTCAATGCTAAAGGATGATGGGATGGCAGCGGCGGAATGGGGTTCCAGTCCAACGCTGCTTGTGGAAAGGAGGTTTTGGTGCAAGTAATTTAAAGTGGGTGTGATAGGATGTACATTCGATCTCAAGGACGATACACTTACCTTGTGTGAATACCGAGAGCTTTTCCCTTCTTCCCGTCATCTTGTATGGTGCCTGTGGACTGAGCAAACAGTAGCGATAAATAATCAGCAGAAACATGCTTGGTGTTCTTTATAAGTTTAGAATTGATTTACAGAACCCGACGTTTCGCAGCCGGCTCGGCTCCTTCTTCAAGGGTGCATGACGCGGGGCTTGGAACGGTCGAGGGGGAGAAGAGGGGGAAGGAGGTGAGATGGGTATGAAAGGAAGGAGAGGTGGGGGTTAAGGCCTAAGATGGGGCAGGGTGCCGCAGGTGCAGGGGTGCCCACCGGCATCTTTTTTCTTTTCTTCTGTGAAGTGGCCAGGAAGGAGCGAAGACCTTGTAAGTGTACAGCAGGAAGGTTGCCTATTGTCCGGCTGATATTATTTGTGGTCGACTGTATGTGCCGTGACTCGAGAAGGCGTCTTTTCCGATAATTAGTCTCAGTCTCCAGGATGAACGTTTCTTCGAAATTTATTTTGTGGTCGAAATCTTCTGAATGTTCAGCTATGGTTTGCATTCTCTTGAGAAGTTTTGTTTATCATTCTTGTGTTGCCAAATTCTTTGTTTCAGGCTTTTTGTTTCACCATTGTAGCAGCGTCACAGTTGGCGCAGGGAATTTTGTAAACAATGCCTTGGTCTCTTTCTTGGCGGTCGACCTTTGGGAAAAGGTAGCACACTCCCCAAAGTTTTGAAGGCTTGTGCGCCATTTGAATTCCTTCTTTTCCTAGTAAACTGGTGCCTCAGGCATAGTGACATACTTTTGAGATGCAGTTGCTTGCTGTTGTTTATTTTCTTCTCAGAGCCTGTTGTTGTTTTGGAGGCGAATGATATCCTGGATAAAATTTTTAAGATAGCCGTTCGTGGTTAGTTCCTTGAATATCAAGCGTTTTTCTTTTTTTGTCGGGTTCTGTGGTGCAATGTAATTCGACCCTTCGTAATAAGGTCTTCACAGCTGACGTCTTAGGGCTTTGTCGGGTGGTCCAAAGTGAAGTGCAAATATTGCCTGTGTGGATGGGTTTGCGGTAGATGGAGAATTGCAGACAGTTGTTTTCCCGGGTCACCAAAACGTCCAAAAATGGCAGGGTGCCTCGCTTCTATATTTCTAAAGTGAACTGAATGTTTGGCTCTATGGAATTTAGATGAGAGAAAAAATTTTGGACTTTGGATTTCTTAATGATTAGATTCAGCAAAAGTTTCAGATTGTATAGGACTTGGAAGGCCATAGAAAATCGAATTTGACCTCCGTGAGCTGTTCTCGGTGTCATGAATTCAGTCCTCTAGATCCCGCACCAGCAGAGTTGACTTATCTGCAGTACTCTGCACATTTTCTACGTCTGTTTTTAACGTTACAAAGATTTTGGTAGCCTAGAGTGCCAATCCACTGAATTAAAGTCTTCTCTGTTGTCATTAGTTTGTTTTTGATGTCCTGAACGTCAGTGATTAGCGTAATATAGCAAGCACTGCCTCCATAGTGTCAGGCCCCAGATTCGTTTCTGTGTCCCAGTAGCAAGGTGCAAACAGTTTCATCAAAACGTTAACAGGCACAACACTATGGGCTTGGAAGCTGCACCAAAAAGTAATTCCTGGTTTCCTTGGCATATAAAGTGTATGGTTTACTGACCTGCATTGTGAACAGAAGCGGATTAGTGGCCTGCTTAATGTTACAGCCGCTCTTTTTCAGGGAATGGGCCCAATGCTGTTGACGGCGGTGAATAGACTGGTGTGCACGTCACTACCGTGATAATCCGGTAGATATGATGCCATTTCCCCCCCGTAGGAACCGGAGTGGCAACTGAAGTTGGGCTCTGTTGTGTCGTGATATAATACAAGAAGTTGCTACTAAGGTGGTTCCAAAGCAAAAGAAATGCAAGAAAGCAAACTGGTTATCTGAAAAGACTTTGCAAATAGCTGAGGAAAGGAGGATGGCAAAAGTTATGGGGGACAGAGAAAGATACAAGGTTCTCAATGCGGATTTTCAGAAAATAGCAAGGAGAGATAAGAATGCCTTCCTGAACATACAGTGCCAAGCAGTTGAGGACAACAGCCAATTAAGGAACACAAGAGCTCTGTATAAGACAATCAAAGATATCAAAGGAAGCTTCTGTGCTAAGCTGGGCGTGATAAAGGACAAACTAGGCAAGGACCTCACTGAAACCTCAGAGATAAAGAAGAGGTGGCAGGAATACACAGAAGAACTGTACAAGAAGGACCCGAATGTGCAAACCCAACATAAGACGGTTGTGATTACTGATCTTGAGCCGGGCATCCTGAAGAGTGAAGTTGAATGGGCCTTAGCCAGCCTTGCTAAGAGCAAAGCTAGTGGAATTGATGGCATTCCAGCTCAGTTGCTTTAAAACCTCTACCATGACGACGCTGTTAACATTCTGCATACATTACGTCAGAAGATTTGGACAACCCTGCAGTGGCCACAGGATTGGAGGAGGTCAGTTTACATCCCCATTCCAAATAAAGGCAGTGCCAAAGATTGTTCCAACTACCGCACGATCGCGCTTATTTCGCATGCTAGCAAGGTGATGTTGAAAATCCTCCAAGGTAGGCTGCAGCAGTATGTGGATCGAGAGCTTCCGGACGTGCAAGCTGGGTTTCGCAAGGGCAGAGGAACTAGAGACCAAATTGCCAACCTTCGCTGGATCATAGAAAAAGCAAGAGAGTTCCAGAAACCCATCTACTTCTGCTTTATTGATTATGCGAAAGCATTTGACTGCGTAGATCACAGCAGATTGTGGCAAGCTCTCCAAGAGATGGGAGTTCCAATTCACCTCATCTGTCTCCTCAGGAACCTGTATGAAGGGCAAGAGGCCACAGTCAGAACTGGGCATGGTCTTACTGATTGGTTTCCAATCGAGAAAGGAGTGAGGCAAGGCTGCTTACTGTCGCCCTGCCTATTTAACCTATATGCAGAGTGCATCATGAGGAAGGCCGGTCTGCACGAGTCTTCAGCTGGAGTGAAGATTGCTGGAAAACGTATCAACAACCTTAGATATGCGGATGATATCACTTTAATGGCAGAAAGTGAAGTGGAACTCAAGAGACTTCTGATGCGCGTACAAGAAGAAAGTGAGAAGTTTGGGCTTAAACTGAACATTAAAAAGATCATGGCGTCTTGCGCTATCAAGTCCTGGAGCATCAATGGACAAGAAGTGGAAGCTGTGACAGATTTTCTCTTCTTGGGCTCCAAGATCACCTCGGAAGGAGACTGGAGCCATGAAGTTAGGAGACGCCTGCTTCTGGGAAAGAGAGCAATGGTTAGCCTTGACCGCCTAGTAAAGAGCAGAGACATTAGTCTGCCAACCAAGATCCGTATAACTCGTACTATGGTCTTTCCAGTTGTGATATATGGATGCGAGAGTTGGACTGTGAAAAAGGCTGACCGCCGAAGCATTGACGCGTTTGAATTGTGGTGCTGGCGAAGACTCTTGAGAGTTCCTTGGACTGCCAGAAGATCAAATCAGTCGATATTGTCGACCATAAACCCTGACTGCTCATTGGAGGTTCAAATTCTAAAGTTAAAGCTCAGCTACTTTGGTCATCTGATGAGAAGAGAGGAGTCGCTGGAGAAAGATTTGATGTTGGGAAAGGTTGAGGGTCGCTGGAAAAGGGGTAGGCAGCGACCGCGATGGTTAGATGGCATCCTCGAGGCACTGCAGATTAAGTTATGTGATGTTAGGAAGATAGTGAGAGACCGGAAAGTGTGGCGTGACATGGTCCATAGGGTCATGAAGAGTCTGACACGACTGAACTGAACTGTGTTTCCTCTATGCAGATGGGACTGGAAACGGCATGTCTGTTGAATGATAATGGACTGTTGCTGGTGTAGGACAGGGGTTGGTTTGTCAATTGCACTCCCTTGGTAGACGTGGCGCCACCTTTTGTGCTGGCTTCAAACGTTGATATTTTAGGCTCGTGCATTGCTTTTGTGAATTAATGCTGCGGCAGGCACGCGGAAAATGTTAAAAGAACTGTGAAGCGTAGAACAGAAGTGGTACAGAATCCTTTAACTGTTCTGCCTCCTGTTAACTTGCTGCCGCACTTCTTCTAAGCATTGTGGATGCATACTATGGCAGTTTGAACAGTGTAGCAGGACTGCATCCATTTTTTTCCCGCATGGGGCACAAGCATTGGGCTGCCTTAGTTACGAGTTTCTGCTCTGTTTTATATTATATAGCACTTCTTGTTCTGTTTTACTTGTTTTTCTGCTAAGAACTGTACGTAGCTCAAGTACACACTGGTTGCCCAAACAGTTCCTTGAACGACCAGTGTGTACTTGAGCTATGTACAGTTCTTAGCAGAAAAACAAGTAAACAGTTCCTTGAACGAATAGTCTTCATGTCGAAACAAATGAACCACCTCTCGCAGACAGAAAAACAATGCTTACGTGTGCTTACGTGCTAAAAATAACGTCCATCCCAAAACATCTTTGCCACTCTGTAGTCACAAGGTGCCCATCTAGAACACCTTTTAGCAATAAACCGCTAGCAATAAGACCCCTAATTCTCCGTTATGAACAGATATGCCAGGAACTAAACATATATGATACACTTTCAAACGTTGTCCATAGTCCCGAACAAATTGCCCCTTGGTACAGCTTCCCTTCATTATGCTACCTCTCACTAACACAGTTTCGTAAAAAGCAGACACCACCTGATCATATAATACAAGAGTTCCTAGCCTTGAAGGAAAAGTACAAAAACCACAGTGCATTTTATACAGACGGTTCTAAAACAACTTTTTACATTGGTAATGGTATAGTAGAAGAAAAACTTGAGAAAACAGTTAGGCTACCTCTGTGTGTTTTTACTGCCGAGTGTTATGCCATCTCCTTAGCTGTGGAAAAGGTAGTAAAGTGCAACGTCGAAAAAAGTATAGTCTACACAGACTCACTTAGTGTGATCACAGCACTACACGCCAGAAATGCAACACAGTCCTTATTAGGAAATATAATACATTGCATAAAAACAGCTGACACACGGGGACACAAAATTAAATTCTGCTGGGTGCCAAGTCACATAGGTATAAATGGAAATGAAAGAGCTGATGCGTCTGCTGCAGCCACCCAGAATGCAAAAATAGAACAAGTAAATGTACCTCATAGAGATGCCTCATGTAATGCCCCATAACAGGGGCCTTTGAGGTACAATAAATAAATAAATCAATTATATATATATATATATATATATATATATAAATAAAATTGAAAGAGAAATGGCAGGATTCATGGGACAAAGAAATCAACAATAAGTTACACGTACTGAAGCCCGTGGTAGGGGAGTGGAAAACATGTAGCCACCAAGAGCGTTTCATTGAAGTGGTTCTATGTCGTCTTCGTATCGATCACACACACCTTACACATAACTTTTTACTATTGAAACACGATCAGCCTACTTGTGAAGAATGTAGAGAAGTGCTCACAATCAACCATATCCTAATCAGTTGTACAAGACTTGAAGATCTACGACAGAAGCACTTCCCACAACTTTACAATGAAGATACACCATTCCACCCAAGCTTACTTTTAGGAGAAAGGCCACTCATTGACATTTCCTGTATATTTTCGTTCCTAAAAGAAGCAAAGTATCTAAATAAGTTATAGAACCTGTAATAACTTCTTAAAGCCCTTAAACAAAGTCCAGATTTTAAACCTTGCTTTTGGCGCATGATGGCCTTAGTAAGCCTATGTGCCATAAAACACAACACAACACAACGCAAGTTTCTTGAACAAGTTATGTTGCTAGAATCTGAGCATGGGGAAGGGCAGTTATCCCAGTGTGTGCCCGCACATCTGCTCCTTTCTTCTTCGTATTTCTTAGGTTTTAATTTCTATAGCAGCTGTGAACTGTGTGCCATGCAGTCTTTTCAATTTTCTGGTTTAGCTTTGAGCACAACTGCCAGTGTTTTTGCCGCTGATTTGTAGCAGTTGACCGTTTCTTGCTTGCAATGTCAAGTTACTGCGGTGTAGATGCCATCGGCTGCATTGTTCAATAGCCGATGTTACTTTCTACCTTGTGTGCAGAATATTGCATTTTATTCCATCTTAGCGAGCGCTCTACTTTACCACCTGAAGCTCTGAAAGTGGACATTGTGGAATGTAAGGGTGCAGTACTCACGCAAGTCCCGAGTTTTGTAACTTTGCTAATTGTTAACCAAAACAAATTTTCATCGTTCTTGCCATTTGAAAAAGGTTCATTAAGCAGTTCCTAGCATACCTGGTAGGAAATAAAGTTTTTTCGGTGTATATGAAAGTTTCTAAGCCCTAGTAAGCGGTAATTTTTAACATAGGGCAGCCCCGCTGACATGTTGTTTGAAGCAGCAAAGTGAGCACTGGTGCAGACCACATAGGGGCCATTGTGAAGTGGCTGTATTGCAGCAATCATTTGCTTTGTTTGTGGCTGCCCTGGAGATTTGACTTCCAAAGCCTGAGGCAGAAGTGTGAGAGTGGATCTCCATCGCAGGAAAAGTGTCCTGGTGGGGGTGGCGGCAGGTGGCTTGGGGCAGTTCCTTGCCAGCCCCACCGACCTGGTCAAGGTGCAGATGCAGACGGAGGGACGCCGAGCCCTCATGGGACTGCCACCCAGGTAAGGGAATGGCACCACTACGCAATGCTCTGCTGAGCTTGTTTTGCACACACTCTGCAACTTTGTGTTCAGGATGCGAAGGAAGAAAGCGACGGATTCGCAAGCGTGTGTGCACAGGCTATCGTTGGGCTCTACAAACGAAGCAGCAGCGCGAGAGCAAGACTGTAAGAAATACAAAGGAGAATGGACATAAAGGAGCCACTGGAGGTGATATAAGATGTGCCGACAAGATGGAGCAGTGAATACGCCATGCTAACGCGCTTGCAGAAGCTGAAGTCAGCTGTGACAGTAGACTTGGCAGAAATAGATTCTGTTGACAAACTCTTGAATGGCGTCAAGTAGCAGCGTTCACGTCAGGGCTGCAACCGATTGAAGAAGTCACTACCGCTGCTTGTTCCGAGTCCCACCCAACATTGTCTCTTGTTATTCCTCTTGTTCACTGCATTCAGGTGCTGCTTGCTAAAGAGGCCAGTGGAGCTGAGGAGCTAGAGTTTAGAGTTTTCAAGGAACCTCATGTTGTCTGTGAAAGCAAGATTTTAAGGTATAAGCACACAGATACCCCTTGCTTAAAGGATTTCTGCAGCGACCAGCAAGAAAAGGGGCACATGCGGTCGCTCTTGTATTCAGTACTTCAGGAACAGGAAGAGTCGAGGCTGTTACAGTTCGGCTCAAGAAAACTTCTTCACAGAAGCAGACGGATTGGAGAGGAGAACAGTCGTTCGTTTGGGGAGTGTGTATAATACCTTGGTATCATCAAAACACAAAGAAAACCCTTGTTCTTTGATGCAAGAAATGTCCGACTATCTTCAGTCCTCAGTGTTACCTAGTGATAGCTGTCCAGTTCAGTAGTGGCAAACAGAAGGAAAAATCAAGTATGGAGCTCTTGCAACCATGGCCAGAAAGTACCTTGCCATTCTGTCTACTCAGGTGGCAAGTGAGACACTCTTCTCAACTTGCTCCAACACAGTAACTTGTTGGCGGGAATCACTTTTATTGGACAGTGTGGAGCACCTTGTTTTCTGGCACGGCAACTCAGTGTGGTCCAAGCTTCCATAACATTTCCCAACAGACCTGCTGTGCAATTTTGCAGTCCGGAACCATGTGTTGGTGAATATCCCTAGTTACATTATGAGGCCTAAGACTGCTTTTGTTTTGTTCCCATAGCTAAAACTCTCTTTTTACATACAGTGCTGCCATTGGAACATGCCCAGTCTTTCATATACTTCTTTTTGAAATCCGCTTTGTCTCACTGCACCTGCACTACTTCTAATGTTCCACCTTTTACAATATCAAATTTTATCTTTGTAAATGGTTGTTTCTCATAACTGCTGCGACAAGTTTCATTCCTAGTCATTAACTGCTTAGGCAATAACTGCACATTAATCTAGTCTTGTATCTATATTTTCTGTGAGATTTCCTAGCAGTGTCAGTGCCTTAATCTAGTCAATCATTTTTAAAATTTTTGATGGTTAGTCTGAGGAAGTCTTGTCTTAGTAGATGTAATGTTGTTCCACTGATATCATGTTCAGAGTACTCAATTTCTAGGTGTGCGTTCTAGTAGTGCCAGGCTGTACTTCTAGCCAAACTGCATATAGTAGTAAATTTATTAACCCCTGCCAACTCTGCTTGACCTTAATGAGCACTATTTTCTCTTGCTTATGACACTGTTCAATCTTTTTGTTGACTTGATCTCACCTGTAGTCAAGGCTGATGCAACTGTGCATTGTTGTGAACTATATTATATATCAAACAGCATTTTGAATAAAATTGAATTTCAGACACTTTTTCATATTTCGTAGTCAACATACAAATTATATGAACACAACTTGCAGAGTATTCGATTCATATCCGATTCGCTGCTTTCACTATTTGATTCGGTTTTTACCTGCATTATTCGTATTCGATTCGATAACAAGAGTGTACTATTCGTATTCGATATGTTTTGGAAAAAGTACTATTCGCGCACCCCTAATTTACACCAGTAGTAATCGTATCCTGTAGCAAAATTTTGCCTTCATTTTGTTGGGTGAATTTGGAAGTAATGCTGCTGAACTGCAGCCTTAGCAGCATAAACTAATCCTCACCGAGAGTGGAGCAGAAGTTTGGACAAGGTGGTGAACATTCATAAGCACTGGTTTTGGTCACAGGATTGGTGGTATCTCTTTGTAGTTGTGTCTGACGTGCACTGTTTTTAATCGTGAATCTTCATAAGAGGAAGGCGAACCCCACTGATGGCTTATGTATATTTGGATGGTGGGTAACACCTTGCTTCCATCCTACTGAAAAGTTCCAAAGAGTGCGGTGTAATTAGCATTGAAAGTGGCATTTGGCAAACATGCATATGCAGGTTCACTCTGTAGTAGATAACTGGATTCACAGGCCACGCTTCCCTCCCTTTTTTCTTGTGCAGGGTGACTAGCACATGGCAGGCGTTGAAGAAGATCGCATCGGAAGGAGGCATCCGGGGACTTTGGAAAGGGGGCGCCCCAAACGTCTACCGTGCTGCGCTCGTCAACCTCGGTGGTCAGTGGCCCCCCACTTACTCTCTTGCCATGGAGGGGGGGGAACTTGAGCACAAAGAATGCACAAAGCATGGCTTTATATGGCTTGCATATTGAACTGCCTAAAGGGTGTGTGTTGTCTCGTATGAGTGTATGATCTTCTCACTGCAAAGGCATTCGCACAACGGTTTACAGAGGGGTGCATCAGAAACCTTTAATGCATTTATTTGCGATGAAGAAAGCGATGTCTGCCTGGTAGCGTGAGGGACGTGCCAGCCTCTTTTATCGTACCAGCCACCTCTGATGTGTGCAGACTGCCGTGATAGTTGTGAGATTTTCTGCTGTGTGCACTTGCAGATCTGACCACATATGACACGGGTAAGCGGCTACTCTTGCAACACACCAGCCTCAAGGACAACTACTTCACCCATTCACTCGCCAGGTACGGATGTCCCCCCGTAGCACACCTGCGTGTACGGTTTAAGCAACAGTGCTGCGTAGATGCACCGTCGCGTTGTACCGATTTTCTCAGCCTTGGATGGCATCTAACTGAAAAGGAGAACCTGGTGTAATCTAAGTTTCATGAAAGCATCTGATACAAGCATTACTTGACGTGGCAACTTCCTGGCTGGCCAACATTTGGATTAGGATCGGGAATAGGCTGACAGCTCTGGGTCACCAGTTACACACAGTAAAACAGTCATGGCTGAAAGGCATTATTGTTAGTATGTTGATAATTTTTCTGTGAACTTTTTGTTATTGTTACATTCATGCAGATGTTTAGCTATGGGAATATGTATGAAGCATGTAGTGTTTTGGAATGGAGTGGAAAATGTACAGCAAGGTTCTCTTGTTTTGAAAAACCAAGCAGCATGTTTAAAAGAGCCAGAGACCAAATTTTTTGTTTTACTTTTCTTCTTGTTAATGATATGGAAGATACTATTATATATAGATCATGGTACGGATTTGTTTGTAATCGTTGAATAATTTATAACTTAATTTTTGTTCACCTGTTTCAATTTCAACAGCCGAATGATGACTAGGACATCAGAGTAGACTTCTAATAAGGGAGTAATTACTCATTATCATCCACCAGAGCGCAGCCATACAGCTACAAAGGAAAACTATACAGCTTTCTCAGAAACTTCGTATAAAAAAAAATTCGTCCTGATTACAAACAAAACCGCATTCGTCTTCTTCGACTGCTTCAAGAACAAGGATCAGAACAACTGCAGAAGCAGCCATTATATCGCAGTTTTTCATCCCTCGCATGACCTGAAGTCTACAAGGTGGAGTAGATTTCTAATAAGGGAGCAATTACTCATTATCGTCCACCCGAGCGCAGCCATACGGCTACAAAGGAAAGCTATACAGCTTTCTCAGAAACTTCGTAGTTAAAAAAAAATTCGTCCTGATCAGGACGAATTTTTATTTAACTACGAAGTTTCTGAGAAACTTTGTAGCCGTATGGCTGCGCTCGGGTGGATGATAATGAGTAATTACTCCCTTATTAAACGTCTACTCCACCTTGTAGACTTCAGGTCATGCGAGGGATGAAAAACTGCGATATAATGG
The DNA here is from genome assembly GCF_055883805.1 of Amblyomma maculatum. Lineage (NCBI taxonomy): Eukaryota > Metazoa > Arthropoda > Arachnida > Ixodida > Ixodidae > Amblyomma > Amblyomma maculatum. Next base: position 162,848,246 of record NC_139348.1, read on the forward strand.
CTGCTTCTGCAATTGTTCTGATCCTTGTTCTCGAAGCAGTCTAGCTCCAGCATTATGTTGAATCAACGGTGAAGGAACTATATTCACACACAATTTTCGCACCCCTAACATGACTTAACTTCACTTTGAAGCCATAGCCATCACTCAGTGGCTCAAACTAGAACTGAAGTAGGCGAGAAACGAAATTGTGTTATAAATTATTTAGTGGTTGTATCACTGCAAAGAAAAAACAACTAAAAGTCATTTGTGTACCCCTTTAAATGAGTGATTTGGATTGAGATCCAGAGCTCTGACTGGATGGATACCTTGTTTCTCTGCAGATTATTTTGAAAGCTGCTCCGAATAGTTGATTGGATCACACAGTTATTCAGTGTATGGTTCCACATCTGGTGCAGTGGGATGTCTGGCTTGATAGCGGCAACCCTTGGCACACCAGCCGACGTAATCCGAACGAGGGTCATGAACCAGCCGACAGACAACCGGGGGAGGTAAGTTTTTTTTTTTCTTCTTTTTTTCTTTTCTTCTTTTTTTTTTTTTGCTGGTGCCCTTTAGTTTCCAGGAATTGCTGTACCAAGCTCACCAATGCAGGGAGCGCTGCTTTGCTTACCTTAATAACGCGAAAGAATTTTTTGACTCCGAGTCATGCGGACAGAGCCTGTTGTCAATAAATGTATCCGTGCGAACTGACACTAAATAAAAATTGTCGCTGCCATCAAACCACCATCCTTGCACAAATGACTACACCGTGCTGACTGCCTGCAAATACATTTGTAGTTCCACTTGTCTAGCTTAAGGACTCCGAAGGGCGTCAAGGGAAACAACACTGACAGTAAGTAAGGGAGAAAAAACGAACAAAAAATTTCTAAACCTGTCTCGAGTACAGATTATGGCTGCCAACGATAGCGTTTCTAAATCTGTGTGCATAAAATTGAAAGCAGAACAAAGACATTGAATCTCCCATTAGACGTGTTGCGCCACCTAGCAAAGTTGACTCAATACACCACAGCACAGCAGTCTCGCGTGACTCTCGCCAGGAAGCAACGAATGAGCCTTGAAATAGCCGTAACTTATTTAGCGCACGGTGTTTGTTAGGAACGGTGAAGACATAACGAAACAAACAAGCAGCCACATAACTGGTAGTAATAAGAGAGATGCTTTTGCATTACTGTACCGAGCAGACATTCTTGGAATTTTTCTAACATGGAATTTACCTTTCAATAAAAATTGACCTGTTGGTTTTTGGAGTGCAGTTGGGCATAATAGCAAGCACTTTGTTGATGTCGTCCCTGTGGCTTCTTCTCAAGCCAGCTATACTAACCATAACGGCACATGAACTGTCATGTGCGCTCATAGGGGATAGAGTTGTGGTGCAGAAAACCACTCCATAAATTCAACTTTAGTTGTGGCAAACTGCATTTCGATTAGTGCACTAGACACGAACAGCTACTAAAATTTGGTGTGCACTATAGAGCGCCTGTAGAAACCAATCTGGTTGTTTCACCGTGACATTCGCTACAGCCTGTACACAGGTCTCGTACATGAGTTTTTCACTAGTTTTTGGAACTCGCATTTGCTCATTTTGCTAATCAGTAGTTGAGGCTGCTGGTGGGTTAAAAATTTGTAGGAAGAGATCAGCAGTGCTTGCAGCCTCCTCGACCTTGAAAACAGCCTCAAACTGAAACCAAAACATCAGTGAAAAACACCCAATTTGCATTTGACTAAACCTGCGCTAAAATGTCAGTCTTATTTTTTTAATGTTGCTTGTTATGTAAACATTATGTTGGCTAGGACAGATGTTACCTCAGTTGTACTCCTTCTATCATGCTATGAGCTGAATTCTCAATTTCTCCTTCTCCTTTGTGGCCAAGTTTCGGATGAGCATCTTGCTCGCTTGAGCTCTCTCATTGGCTACATGCAGTGCCGTGCAGATTTTTGAGCTGCTCTGAGTGACCTGTCCTGCAGTTTTCTTGCATAATGTGCGAACTTATAGAAAGGCAAAATTTTAGACTTACGAGCGTGCCCGCCCTTAGTAATTCTCTTCAACTTGGTTCCGCTGGAGGGTTTTGGGATGGCCTTTTGGAATTGGATCTGTGTATGTACCTTTTGCTTTTGCACTGGCTAAAAGTTGGCTCACAAGGGGGGTGCTGCTGTTTATGCAGGGGTCTGCTGTACAGCTCTCCCTTGGACTGCCTTCTCAAGACTGTTCGGGGCGAGGGGTTCAAGGCTCTCTACAAGGGCTTTTTCCCCATCTGGGCACGCATGGTCAGTGTTGGCTGCACCCATGCCTCTCCTCCTTTGTGTCTTTATGTTTATTGCGGCCTTTTGTTGGATACCTGAATATACTCCCGATAAGTCACATTGACATTCTGGGTGTATTGAAATGGAGAAAAGCTTGCCATTTTTCATGATGTTGTGAAAGGACTGTCCGGAGCAGGAAGCTAAAGAATACATGTGCGTGAAATTGCCTTGATAGGACGCACAGTAAACCCCTGTTACTCAGATACAGAGAAACGCTTCATGGTGGCGTTGGTAAAGCAACGGTGGTTGCCAACATGACCTACCGGTAGGTGTGGCTCATTGCGGATGGGAAGTGCAAGTTGTAGTCAGCGTGGTGAATTGATTGTATAAAGGCCAATGGCCGTACTACTTTCATGACACGGGGTCACACTCATATTAATATTGGGCGCCATTGAGAAGTGAGAAACTCCGCAATAAGTATTACTAATTAATTAATCTCTCTTCTGCCCAAGAAAGAATTCAGTGTTGTGTAGATTCTGTTCGCCTCTCTTCCGCCTCCCTCCTTCCTGTTTTTTTTAATGCAGGAGCATTACCACTTGCATTTTGAGATTTCACTGGGATGGCTTTGAAGCCTCCTTCGAGCAGCTGTTTAGAAAAAGCTCGCCACCAGTGTGAATACATAGGCCAAGGCAAAAGAAGTCAGCTCCGCTGGCTACTCGGTTAGACTACTGTGCTAGCTCGGCAGCCAGTTTATTCACATGCTAAGCTGCGAGTCTTTTATGCTATGCTTCGGATGTCGTAGCCATCAGCTCCCCTGAAAAGTTTCATTACAGACCTTAAATAGGCCTCCTTCGTGATAGAAATAGAGGATGTTAAACGAAGCAAAACTTAGCTAAACATGACAAGACAGGCAAAGCAAAGCTAGATGAAGCAAAACTTCGAGTATTAAACAATGCTTCTGCATGTTACTATATATATATACGCTGAACCAAATTAATTCACCACTTTTTTTTCTTTTCATTTTGATATTCCTATGTCAGCAAGGGTTATAAAGAGCTGTCTGCTGTCTCGGTGATTCTAAATGTGACAGTACTTTGAGGCTAGGCAGTGGCGTGGAAGTCAAGGCTTAAAATGTGTTAAAATCTTACCTGTAATGCTGTAAAGTCGAACCTCAATATAACGAAGTCCTACTTGCAGCCAAAAATTTTGTTAAATTGCAAATTTTGTTACGTCGAGGTTCCCATGTTTTAGTTGTCCAAATAAAGTAGCAGGTTCGTGGAACACTGCTATACTGTAGTAGATGGGAACTTGTAAATTAGGAATTCTGGAAATAAGCGAGAAATTCCAGCAATAATAGTGCTAACAAGGGCACTGGATGTTTTGTTTATCAAGATAATGGTGATAGCAAACGGAGGCGACTGCAACATTTTGCTTCACGAGAGCAAAGAGCGAGGAGAGGGCATAGGCCATGTTGGCGCGGCTACCTTTGCGCGTCAATCTTTTGTTCAGTCCTCATGTAGCCTACTGTATTTACAGGCATAATGAACTTACCTCCCACTTGTGGGGATTCATATTCCCCTGCCTCATTATAAAGGGCTACGCGTAATTAACACGCGTGATTACACGCGCTCTTGGGGAGGACCACGAGGAGAGGGCACACTGGTCACCCTCCCATCCTCCCAGGCTCCCGCGGCAACACTGCACGGGTTTCCTTATCTCCTTCCGGCATACTCGGGTAACCTCCTCTCCCCGAGCCGAGGTGAGAAGCACGTCTATCGCAGCTCTCTCGGTGTCTTTTGACAGTTGGGCGTGCACGTGCACGGATCAGCATTTCCCGTCGGGAGACCCCCGCCTTCACCCTCTGCTCCCAGTTCAGTGCGCACTTACTGCTGCACGCAGGTGAGCAGACTACCTCTCACTCCTTGTGCGTGCTTTCCGCCCCACTTGGGGCGCCAAGAATATGGGGGTTATTCTCGCAAGAATGCGCCACGGGGGGCTAGACGCTACAGTGGCCTTCTAGCCCCGACGTGCCAGCCCTAGCAGACAGGGCTGTGACCCCCAACCCGCGGTGCGAGAAATCGTCACTGCGGCAGGTTCGGGCCAGAGGGGACAAACACGAGTTGCGCACTCGAGCAAGCTTTAATCTTTCTGAGTAATTATACACGGCAAATCAATAGCACACAAATACAACCGCCGTGTAGCAAGCGAACGCCGTGTACGGGGGTAAAATAAAAACCACCTAATGGGGAAGCGCGTCAAGAAGGTGAGAGGAATAGTCTTCTCACTTGACACGGCTTCACGCTCACATCCCGTTGCGGTAAGTGCCTATGGTCAGTGGGCGATTCTCGGTGACGGCGGTGGTCTCCTCGGCAGAAATCATGAACCGCACGCGTGTGCGATCAACCACCTAAGAACCCAGGGGAGTTGCGATAAACGCGCTCATCCCTCGGAACGGGAGAGGAGGTCTCCCAGTTACGCCGGCAGGAAAGAGGGAAATCCGCGGTAATGTCGCTGCAGGAGACCGGGAGGCGGCGGGGGGTGGCCAGCGTGCTCTCTCCTCCGCCAACCTCTCTACCAGCGCGCGTAATCACGCGTATTAATTACGCGTGGGCGTTATAATGGAGGCAGGGGATTGTGAATCCCCACACACTTTTGCCGCCAACTTAAAAATAAAAAGCGTGCGTCGTTAAAAATAAAATGCGCGTCATTAGTGCGTCCCTCCGGGTGCTGTTTTAGTCCAGTGTATTTCTTGGTGGGGCACCAAGATTTCGCGCAGCGAAAACTTTGCAGTGTGCGTATGGTAAGGTGGAGTGGGGGGGGACTTGGCAAAGAGCCAGCGGCTTTGACAGGAGTGTGGGTGGTGCCTTGCTGGGCTTGTCCAGTTGCTCAGTACCTTCCCTTTATCATGCAGTGTTTCCGGTGGGCGCTGTCCGCTGCCACAAAATCATTGGAACATTGGAACGTGTGTAGCAGCAAATGCCTTTTGAAGCGAACGATGCTAACAGCCCGCAGCCCGCGTCATGATCGCGCCTGACCGCATGCTTTCGTTGAGGACTGATGGGACGAAGGATGGATGACTGCTATAAAAAAATAAAAAGAATCTAGAGGGCACTTTGGACCACTAAAGTGCGATGAGGCGAAAGCCATTATAGCCCGGTGGATCGTAGACCTCCACTAAGGCACCTCTATCTTCCTCTCTTCTTTCACTCCCACCTTCCTCTTTTCCTTTAAGGCATGGTACATGTGTCCGTGGAGAATTGTGACAGATTCTGCACCTTTTCTATCCTGTAAATCAATTTCAAACGCCGCTGATGCTTGCTGTACTAACGCCTCCTAGACATCTGACTCTCATTCTATTTGCTGTGTGGTTCGGCGTTCGAGCAAGGGGCAAATGAAAGGCGCCGCATGGACGCCTGGATCGGACGCCCGGTGGGGTCAGCTTTCTATATGCATGAATTGCCTGGTGACGTCATGATAGTACATAGCGCGCCTCTTGTTGAACACAACCAGCATTTCATTGAACGAATCAAAGTTCACCGGCGTTCTATAATTTTATCAGGGGAAAAGAAAGGCGCAGTATCTGTCACTCGCGGAATCCCACTATCATCCACATGGTAGACAAGGGGAATTATGATGAGTGTTTCGCGATCCGGGGCGTGGCGCATATGGTAAAGCACTGGGCTGGGGATCCAAGGGATGGAGGTTCGATTCCCGGTGGAGACAAGGTCTATTAATTTATTTTTAACTCCCGCTCTCGGAAGCGTGACACCTCTGCTGACAACCTTCTGTCGACAATGATGAGGCATTAGTCTTTCGCCTTAAAACTACTATTTCCCGCGTATTGAACCTTTATCTTAAACTGATGCCGATGTCGGGCAAATGCAAATGCGGTGTGTCTCGACTAAAGTTTTAGTTCTCATCCCATTGTCAAAATGGTTGCCGATACAGGCATGCGATGCGTGAGGACTGCGTTAAATCGAAAGTGTGGCATAAAATTGCTTTATTAAATCGCGAAAAGCAATACATAGATTTCAATAGGGCAGAGATTAGGAAAAAATATTGTTACATTGCGAATTTCGTTACACTGAGGTTCTTTATAGTATTGAGGTTAAACTGTATGTGCTGTGCATTCACGTGTGTTATTTAGTGGGGGTAAAAGATTCGCCTAAATCAGCCTGGCTGGAAAACTAGATGCGAATGAGACCAAGGAATTGTATTCTGTGACTGCTTACGTGCTGGCTTAAGATTTCTTAGTGGAAACTGAGGTGCAACAGTGGCAGAAAAGTTCCTTTTACTTGCTTTCTTGGTGTGACATTAACTGCAGTTTTTAAGGTAGCAGTCCTGCATGGATGCACACACAAACGCGCGCACGCACACACACGCACGCACACACACACACACACACACACACACACACACACACACACACACACACACACACACACACACACACACACACACACACACACACACACACACACACACACACACACACACACACACACACAGAGAGAGAGAGAGAGAGAGAGAGAGGCAGGCAGACAGTGAGCTGTTGAGGGCTGAGCCAATGTGAGAGGGAAAACTCTTTAGATTACATATTCCTGTTCAGGACACAAACTAGCCCAGTGTTGTTGCTCAAAATTTGCAAAGGTTGTTTGCATATTGTCAAGTGGTGATGACAGTGTTGAAGGCAACAGACGGAGACACGGGGTTCGCACAGATATCTCATTACTGGGCTGACTTGTGTCCATACAAGAACTAAGCAACTCGGCGGTGGCAGCGATAGCGCCAAACTACGAATGTCCATTACATTCCAGTACTCTTAAACTCTGCGCAGAAACACCTAGATAATCTGGGCAAAGGAAATAGCCTGGAACGTGGGAGCAGTCGCATGTTGGTGCAATCATGCAAGACAAATCCCAACCCTTCTTGTGGCGCAAAAAAAAAAAGCGACAAACGAAATCTCTTGGTGATGCTGAGCGTGAAAAAAAGAGCACAGAATTTCCGCAGCATTATGTAGGTCATTCTGCGTGTTACAGGCAACGTGATAAGCCCACATGTGGCGGCAACAAATAAGCGTTACAATTGTTTGTGGCAATATTGATAAATCATTTTTAATACTGTGACATGGTGTCACGAATGGGTCACTTGTTGGTGTGTGTGCATTTCTTTGTTGTGACTTGCTTCACTCGTGTCATTCCCCAACAGGCACCCTGGTCTTTCACATTCTGGGTCACCTATGAAGAGTTCAGACGGTTTGCTGGTGTCCGGTCGTTCTGAAGAGCCTCTTCGGGCCCACAACTGTCCTGTTCCTGCCCAAACATTCATGTGTGTCCCATATGCGCCGTTATCATTGGAAGAGAAAAAGAAAGGAAAGGAAACAAGTTGCAATACTTAGCTTTCAGTTGCCACATTTCGGTGCAAGAACTCGGCTAGTTTGTTTTGTTGTCTCTCCGTTCTCCGTGTTGTAGTGATGAACCGTGCAGCCCGTCACCTCCTTTGTTGTTGCTAACGTAGTTATTATTGTTGTTACTTAGCATGCACTGACATGTGTGGCTAATGGCTTGGCTGGGTCCAGTGCGCGTGGCTGCGAGCCAAGTTCGTCTTGCATCGAGAGACAATAAAAATCAAGTGATTGCTAGCAGTAGCCAACAGTGGAGCTGCCCTAGTTGAGCAGTGGTTGGGATGGTACAACCTCAGTGATGTTTCTAGCATTGCGTTGGCATGTAATGCGTGTGGAAGAAGCGCTCAGATTGGCCGCAGTGTGCTTTAGCTCATTCACACTGGGGTTATAAGAGCCCAGATTGGAAGTCACTGTCACTGGATGCAACCAACCATTGATGTTCTTCCTTGATCCCCAATTACAGGATTAGGCTCACAGCCTAAAAGGTGAGGCTTTAGCCAAGTGTATGGTAATATTAACCCTTGGCTCTTACTATCAGATCTGTGGCACCAAGATAAGATGTCCGAGTGAAGTAACTTTGCGAGTAAAAAAAATGAATGAATTCGGGAGACGTTTCCTGTCGAACTACACTGTTGCGCTGTTGATGAGTTTGGCAGGTAACAATATGCGATGTCATAAACTATCTTTTGTTCTCTCTTTAATCTAGTTAGTATGCGGGCAGTTTGCAAGTAATATTTTGTGGCATTTCTCTTTGTTTTTGTATTTTCTCGGTGCGTAATGCGCCAAATGTACTATACTAGGTTCAGACATGTTTTAAGGGTGCACAAATATCAAAATTTTCAAATACAAATATGGGGAAAAAATGCCTTCGAATATTGGATATCTGATCAGTGACAAAAAAGGATTAGAAGATTGAAGTATAGCAAATACTGTTCATCTTGTTTATTTCAGAATTTACATGATAGCAAATTAAAATTGCACAAAAGTGTGCAGAAAAATCCAGTATCAATATTATACAGGATTCCGTATATCAGCTTTTGTACAGCAATGACCCGCATGAAACAAGCTGGAGTTTTCAGTTGCTGCTGAATACTGTAAACTCTTGTTGATTGGGTCTTCGAAAGACCAGAAAAAAAAAAGTCCAAACTGACTGAAAGCTCGAATTATTGCATGCACCTGAAAAAGCTACTAAGAGTCGCTTGTATAACAGTAATTTTGTCTTATGAACACTTTTATGAATGCATTTGAGAAGAAACCGAAGTAAGAACGACATTTTTTCAAGGTTTCGTCAAATGCTTCGCTTTGCACACAATGTCTGGAAGGCACCTCTTCACAAAATTGCCCCGTCGAGTTTTGAGGATGCTTCAAGCATTGCGGTGAAGCGTGCAGCGTGGGAAACTGCGATGACGTTGAAAATTTTCGGTATATTCGGTTATTTTTCGAATATTTAAAAATTCAGAATGTCAGTTTTTCAATACACATATTTGATTTGTATTTGAGACTAAATATTCGCACACACCTAGGTTTAATGTTTGGCCATGTATGTTGTGCTCATCTCAGACAGTTCGCTGAAACTTTTGTTGTGCCTTAGTTCTGGTCGGACCTGGTAAAACTGCATTGCAAAACATTTGCTTTTCAGGTGTAGAATATGCTTATTATGAAAACATGTAGTGGGGTCATGCTTTGTTGTTGACTTATTCCACAAATCTTGAAAGTGCATTTTTATTTTTTTTATTTTGGCATGACATATTTTTCTTATAGCCATCTCTTGCTACTTTCAGAGTTCACTATGTAATCACCCCGTTGCAGTGATGCTCTTGAAATGCATTTTGAAGATGTAGTGTGCATCTCTACATAAGCACACTTGACACAATTTCTATTTTGTGAATATGTAAATTTTTTAAGTTTCTTTATTACTCTTTTACATTTATGTAGGTTTACAAACGAGTGCATGTATGTGAATGCACTACATGTAGGCCTTATGCTGTGCCTGTGGAAGCGAAGATGTCTTAGGACACGCATGCCGGATGGACGATGAATTGCACTTTGATGTGCATTTGTTGAGCATTGTGAACATGGTAATTTTCTGCATGTCAACTCCTATAGGAGTGCAGTACAATTTTTTGTTCCCATTTGGTAACAGCGAGCAGCCATACTCTATTAGTGTTGAAGTGCGCTTTTGTGTACGCAGTGTGCCATGTTTTTAAAAGCAACCAGTGGTGTCCACCTCCTCTCCTTACACCCCCCATTGAGTGGTGTTTTGTGCAAATAAAACAGTCCACAAGTTGTGTTTAATTTCTCGTGCTTCTGGTTACATGCTTGGGGAAATGGCTCTTGAATTACGGGTATAATCCATTATGCCCCCCGCCATGGTGCTAGTGGTTAAGACGCTTGACCGCTGTGCCCAGGGAGGCAGGATTGAATCCAAGTCGATGCGGCCACTTTTCAGTGGAGGCAAAAAGCAAGGAGTCTGTGCGATGTCAGTGCACATTAAAGAACCCCAGGTGGTCGACATTACTCCGGAGCCCTACACTACAGCGTCTCTCATAGCCTGAGTCGCGCCCGTGTGCTGTGCGTTGTCAGTGCACGTTAAAGAACCCCAGGTGGTCGAAATTTCCGGAGTCCTCCACTACGGCGTCTCTCATAGCCTGAGTCGCTTTGGGACGTTAAACCCTACAAACCAACCAACTTTTCGGATATTAAACCCCATAAACCAAACCATTATGCAGCGGATGCCATGCGTATGCCGCCTCCTCATGCTGGCAATATAAATTCTATCTAATGTGCAGGAAAAAATCTTGCACAAGTCTGAGTGAGGCTGAGAAGCCCTTTGCTCAGTTCAAGAACTCCAACCTTCCCTCTCCACTGCAGCCAAGACATATGAGACGTATGGACAAAAGCTGTAAAGTGAATACTTTCTAAAAGGGTAATGGAGCAGGGTGGTACAAAGGGCAAACATGTAGCGCAAGGAATCTAGTTGTTTAGCACGTTCTGGAAGCATGGAATTGGTATTTATTTGTTCGCCAATTTGAGATAGCATTTTATATCCTCATCTGGTCATTTTCAGTGCGAGTCATAGCAAAACAATTTCAAGAGATTGGTGCATGCGTGTGAAAGGAGCGCTTGCCGTGGGTTACGCATACAGAAGAATGCATCTTCGTTGACGGTGTTGTTGGCCTCTGTTTGGTAGCGCTCTCGTCACTTGTAGGAGAGAACTTGTGCTAGGTCCCTCTCAAGCATGCGGTTGCATCTTTTAGCATACACAAAATATGTAATAGACCATGCCCAATTTGGCGGTCAACACCAAAGTTGACCAACATAAATGCAGAGAGAGAACCATGCTTTTGCACAAGCTACCAGTGTAGCCATGTTAAACGACTGTGATTTTTTGGTTTGCTTGGCACTTTAGTAAAGACAAAATCGATGAAAGAATAAAAATGGAGACATATTTTTAGCATCACACTTTCTTTCCTGCTCGCTTCTCAGTGCTTACCAAGCTTTCATGAAGTTCCTCTTATATGGCTTACTTCTCCAGTTCTGGATGTTATGGGGTGTACTGCAGCAGGATCTTTGGTTGGTGATGCTGATACAAATTTTGGCATGATACCGATTTGTGGAATTCTTCTGTTGGAGTGTATTGTGCAACACTGTGCAGGATTTCAAGACTCCGCGGTGGTGCAATGGTAAGACGCCAGACTACTGTGCTGGAGTACCCGGGTTCGATCCTGACCGCCGCCGGCTGCATTTCGATGAAGGCGAAACGAAGTGCCGTCAGTGTGCTGTGCGATGTCAGTGCACCTTAAAGATCCCCAGGTGGTCGAAATTACTCTGGAGCCCTCTACTACGGCTGCTCCTTTTTTCTTTCCACTTTCACTCCCACCTTCCTTCCCATCCGTGCAGTTCAGGTGTCGTCAGAACATGTGACAGATACTGCGCCTTTCTTTTCCCGTGAACCAATTATTCCGTGCCAATACAAGTGATACAAATGCATGATCTGCACCTGAAATCTCCACCACCGACCACACATTGCTGAGTCTGCGATTTCTCATGCTTCTACATGTCAGTTTTCTTCACTCTGACGATACAGAATTTTTTATACAAATTCTTCACGAGCCTGCGAGACTCGTACACACATTGCACAGCACTCGTAAGCATCTTTTGCACGTGCAATTGGCACTAGTGAATATGGCCGCTACAACTGAGATTCAGTCCCATGAATCTCATACCCAGCTGATAGATAACATCACCACTGAACCACCATAGTGGTTTTAATCTAGTGACAGTTTAAAGATTTATGAACGTGAGACTAACAATGTTTATTTGGTAGAATAATCTATTAGACTTGGGAGATGAGCCGAAAGGTCTGCCCTTGGGGATGCGGAATGACGTGGAAATACTTCTTGTAGAGGGCTTCCATGGATCTGCCTTCGTAGAACTTCTGCACTCGCGGGTGCTCAAGATCCAGGTCCACCTTCTCGCGTGTGTACAGCACGCGACCTTCAATGGTCGAAATCAGCGTCTGTCGACTGTGGCCAAACACAACCTGCACATGTGGACAACTTCCGTGAGGCTACTTATATGGTACTAAATGGGAAAAAAAAAATACACATTTTAGATCGTAAGTGGTGCAACAGACAAACTAAGAGTGTCATATACGTATGTGGCCAAACATCTGACATCGAGATGAGCTGCTAGTGACAGGATGGCAACAGCTTGTGGGCCCCAGCTATTCCAAATTCATTCAGAGCAATCCCTCAAGGTTAATTAGGTTTGTAATAAGGAAATAATTACTGATTAGCATCCATGAAAGATGCAACCATAAAAGCTACAAAGAAAAGCTACACAATGCTCGCAAGTCCCACAGTTGAAAAACGTTTGTCTCCACCAGGGGATAGATCCCAGCACCACCGCCTATCAGGGTGTTTGCTCTGCCAACTGAACTAGCCGGGAAGATTGTTGGGGCAAGGCTGAATCCATCAACAGCTCTGTGAAAACGGTGTAGCTTTTCTGTGCAGCTGTGCTTGGGTGGGTGGTGATGAGCGATCATTCCCTTGCCATCACCACGCTCCATCACAATTGAATTGCAAATGTGTGAGCAGGCTAGGGTGAACTCCTGCTTATCATGAAACTGTGCGCTCCTACAGAAATCACTTGACAGATCACTAGCACAACGAGCATGACCACGGACAAGCCAGTCGGGCACCACAATGTGCACGGTTCCAGACCGCACAGCCAACACCAAGCACATGCAGCAAACTGCCCCTAATTAACAGAAGTTGACTGCAAGAACTAGGAAGACAAAATATCTCCTCTCCTCCTAAACTATATGGCTGACTCTTTTGCAAACGAGAAGACTTTGGTCAAAAACTTCAAAAAACAAAAAAGAAGAACACACACAAATGCACTAACAAGAACAATGGGATGCGGGCTCTCACTTAAAACCATTAAACTTTTTTTCTTCTTCCATTCAATCACTTCATTTTTTTGTCACCTGCTAGCAGCCTCAATTTTCTAATGCATATGTTGTGCATGTATACTTTATATTTTACATACTTGTTTTGTGGATGACCTTGTCCATAAAGAAAAGTTGAGAGAAATCCTACCAGTCGGACAGCTTTCACAACTCTCACGAGTTGAACAGACACCAACTGGTAATAGCTAATTTATGGATTAATTGTCCTTACTTCCAGGTACCCAATAACAATAAAAACCTACAACAATAAAATCAAGAAATTCATAGAGCATTGTTTCCATGTTTTGTTTGTAGTGCTGGTCAATGGGAAATTAAAAAGGCTGTCTATAATTCGATGCATACTATATATATATATATATATATATATATATATATATATATATATATATATATATATATATATATATATACATACACATACAGAGTCTGTCCTGGAAGTCATAAGACTAGTGGCATTGAGCGCATCTCAGCGCGATTGGGAAACCGGTTTCGGGAGATGGTGGGGGTCCCTTCAGCTTCACAATGTGACAAGTTCAGTTGGCTTTGAACAGGTGCAGCAAGTGGAAAGACGCTCGTCATGACCAATGCAATGATGCGTTGTGCTGACTCCAACTGTTGAAATGGCACAAAGCATTTACAGACAGCTGCAAAGACCTCTGGCCCATCAACAGTCCAGGCACCCGTCAAAGACTGCTCTACGAATGCCGACAACGATTGTGTGCGTGTTTTACTGAAAAATGATATGTGTATAAGTGTCGACGTGACTGTAGAATTCTAACTCTTCTGCAATCATAAGTACACTTATAGCAGATCAGTTTTCAATAAAGCGCGCACGCCATCTTTATCAGTGTCCGTAGCCGGCGGCGGCGGGTGCCCGGACAGTTACTGGGTTGGACGGCTTCATGGCCGTCTGTAAGTTCTTGCCACTTTAACAGTTGCACACAGTTTCCGCATCATTGCCTTGATCATAACGAGTGTCCCGGTAGGTGACTTCCAGAGTTTATTGCAAACTTCACTGCATATCTGTTCAGATGTTCGCTTCAGTTTCCTCAACGCAGCTGCGAAACGGGTACATGCCCAAATCCTTCCACTTGCTTCACCTGTTGCTTGTCAGATCATGAAGCTTAAGCGTCCCCCATAATTCCTCGAAACTGGTTTCCCACTCGCACTGTTACGCACACAATGCCACGACTGGTCTCGTTACTTCCACACGCACACCGGAAGCAATATTCGGAGGTTGTGGGTTCGGTTCCCACCATTAGCGCATTATTTTTGCTTCTGCTTTGGATATGTACTAATTAAGGTGGATATCAAAAATAAAAAAAATTAAAATGTCCCCTATGCTTTCCTTGGCCTCGCTGACTGTTCGCTTCTTTCCTTCGTGCATCACGAGTCCCTCATTGTTTCCCTTTCAATCTTCTGGTTTTATGTATGTGTGTGCATGCATGCAGTAGAAACACTCCCCTATGCTTTTGTTGACTTCCTTTGATATGCATGCCCCTTTATTTATATATGCCCTCTCGTATGCTTGGGCAGAGGGTTGCGCCGTAACAAGCAGAAGAATGTGAGCCTCACGTTAAGCCCCGGGTGGAACTTGAGCCTGTTCTGCTTAACGATGACGTCCCCCTTGTGTGCAATTTGGCCATTATGGATGCGAACACCCAGCCTCTGGCCTCTCGCACCGGGCCCCTGACGGCAGGCGCGATTGCCCTTGCTTGCACCGCGGACACACTGGAGCTGCACTGCACTCACACTGGGCGCTCCAGCTGCACAGGGACGGAGTAACAGTTTTTCCGATAAACACACTGCCACTCTACATGGCAAAGCAACCAATGTCTCGCTAGTTGCTACCGCAGTCCCACTGTTAAAGTTTACTCAGAAAAGGGGAAATCATTCAATGAGTATAGACACCTAGTTTTTGGGTTCAAGTTTCATTCTTTGTAATGACGCGTAAGACATTACAGTACATAGATCACAACGTGATATACATCTACAAAAGCTGAATAATTTACAGCTGAATTTTTTCTTCTGTTTCGGTTTAAACAGCCGAGTGAGGGCTGTGACATCAAAGTGAAGTCTAGATTATGTGAAGGCTAAAAGAAACAGTGATATAATCATCCCTCTGTCGATTGAATTCACTAAAGCCGACCTGCCTCAAGAACACTAATTGAAGAGTCGGTGATCATATCGCTGTTTTTTCATGCCGTGCCTGACCTAGACTTGATTGTAACATCACAGCCAACTCTCGGCTGCTGAAACCAAAACTGGTGAAGGAAGAAAATTCAATTACAAATTATTCAGCGGTCCTAGGTGAAAACCACATGGTAATCCATGTAAGAACGTCTTTTGCATCGTTAGCAAGAAGAAAGCTGCCATCAAAATTTGGTGTCTACACTCCTTTCAGCACTCTGGCGCTGAATTGCGTCGATTACAGTGCGGACTCTTGTAAAACTTACACCTTACAAGAGCACCGGTGTCATGACGTTTGTCGACCACCGGGAACGAATAGGGTGCGATTTCTACTTCAGATGTACTGCATACAGACCTTAAAATGAGAGTGTCGAGAAATTGGGAGTTATCTGTCTTCCACCCGCGTCAGTCCTGCTCTGCTGAGAGATGCAGAAAAATTTCGTAACCCAGTTATATAGGTCTGCTACTATGAAAAAAATTCTGCAAAAGAATCTATGCGACACATGAATGGAAAATCTCAGTGCACAGCGTTTTCAAATAACACTTCTCTTGAAATACAATACTTGGGCTTTCACTTCAGATATCAATTGAGAGTGTTTGCACTGCAGAACACACTACTAAAAACTTCACATGGTGTTGCACGACCGTCAATCTAAAGAAAAGACATTTTTGCAAACCACAAGCTCTACAGAATGGCTGAGGAAATATGGAAAACAATAATCAAACTAGTTAACTGATTAGTCAGTCGGATAAACATGACAATGCAGACTGCATGAGATGCAACACAAAAGTTGTGCGCTGTCAGTGAACTGACCTGTGGTGAGGAGCTGGTGTTCTACCGTTTACTTTGCGACGGTCACTTCATGACCGATCACCAATGCACTTCTACCACTTCACTACCGGACCAAAAGGCTAAATGATCTAAAGCAGTAAATGTTGAAAATGGCAACATATGCCCTCCAGGCCAGCAAATATACTACTAAGTTTCTATTAAGTGAGCACTAAGTTTCTAGATGAGAGCACATGTTCTGCAGCACTTATTCTGCAGTACACTTCCATCTTAAAAAACGCTCAAATAACTACACACAATTTTTTTTTTCTCATATAATTTGTGATTTAGTTTTTTGTGGGCCTGTTGACATTTGCCCAGTGGCAAAAAAAATGCATAGTAGAGAAATTAAGAGTTGAAAGTCTGATTCAAACCTAATTAAGGGACTAGAGATTGTCAAGAGTGCAGCTTAATACAATTCAGGATCAAATGTAATTTGCTTCATGAATATCTATGCATGCAAATAGTGCTTGGGATCCTACTGCTTATGCAAACGGAATATAAGCATTGCTACAATTTAAAATCTTGTGAAAGCAGCAATTTTCCTACAATCTCCACTGTTATTCTGAAGCACTCCCTACATTAGGTAACAAATTTTTGTTTATACTGGTGATCACCTAAAAAATGACTACCGCTTCTCAAATACCCTCAACCCTCAGCTTCTACGTTGAAAACTCTCTTAATGTAAGCACTAGAGGGCAAGACGACATTACATAGTATGAACTTGCGCAATGCTTCAATGCCAATTTCTGCATTCTCAATGAAGCGTCACGTTTCGTGACATGCACTGCAAAAAAGCGCTGCAGATAAGGGCGGTGAAAAAAACCGTCTGTAGGTGTTTCTTTGGGAACATCAAACGCTGCTTTGGTGTGGAACCATAGCACGGCTGACTCAGTTCTTTGGCCAGAAGACGGTGGAGCAACTGATTACACAAATACATGAAAATGTAGTTCATTACAAATAACAATAAATTATGCACAGCTCCTGTTACACCAAACCAGCATAGGTTCACATAATAAAGCTGCCATAGAAACATCACTGGTAGCACCCTAGACCGGATAAAGGAGCTCTTCTACGTTGGTCCCAGCCACCTTATCCTCATCAGAGATCATCTAGAGATGATCTGTGATAAGGTGGGGGGATAAGGTGATGAGGACAAGGGGGGTGGGGAGTCTACTCCCCACACCCCCTTCTCTACCAATCTCGGACTACAACTATCTGGTCCTGTTTCTTTCACCGCAATCAAACACGAGCTGACAGCACTGAGCAAATTGTTATTCATGGCCCCTGCATTCAAGACATCATTTTAAATGCTCTTTCGATGTGCTGTGACATGACAAGTATTCATCATTGGATGCAGAAATGTCAAGTCCTCCTCCATAAATGCTCTTCTGCTTGAGTAATAACTATCACTATAACCCAGACCCCTCTACAGTAGTCCTTCCTGCTTTGTCGTAGTCAACTACAGCAATCTCGTTGATCTGAAATCAACATTTTTACACATTTCTGATAGCAAAAACATTAGCTCAACTACCCACCACTTTCTTCAAAGTGGGCAGGCAGTTTGCCATGTGAACAAAGCCAAGGTACGAGCATTTTGGGAGTCAGAAAGAGGACACAAAAATATCACCACCGCCTGTGAAACCACTGAAGAGAACCGTTGCTTACACCATGCATAATGTTACAGAAACTCTTTTGGTTACTTTTGTGATATATTTAGGTTGCAGGCAAAACCGGCTCTAAATAAACCAACTCCAAGTAAGCTAACATGATGGCAGGGCAAACATTAGCCCTCTGCCACATGAGAAGGAAGTTCAACAAAAGAAACTTTATTACACAGATGAAACAATGCAACTGCTGAGGGCGTCAAAAAACACAAGTTGAAGTGATGAACTAACACGGATAAGCTGGATAAGCTGTAAACCGGCAGCCACCCATCTACACTTCTTCACTGTTTCAACCTGTGCTCAGAATTTTTTTTGTTGTCATTTCTTGCATGCTGATGACAAAACATCTGGCCCAGTCATCTCAAACTGAACAGCTGTGGCCACAAAACGGCCACACAAAAACCAGTGGAGCCAACATTACCTGGCAGGTAAAACTGTGCTTTAATTAAAGTACAAGAATACGAGTGACACCTTGGCAGATTAAAATTACACTTAGTATCGGCCTTCATAGATCCCTCTGCCTAGAGAGATACAGAGTGCAGATTGAAGCTGGAAAGTCGGCCCTCGTTGCACTACTTAAAAAACAAACAACGTAATGAAGATGTGCTCTCTTGCAGCCTCTATAAAAACAGATTAGGTGTCTAAAGTGCTCATTCTCAGTACTGTCATGTCTCATTAATATGCACACTTTGGTTCTCGAGCAAAACTAGCCATATAGCAAGTCATCTGTAATAACAAACTTCAACGCGATAGCGTGCTACCAGCCCACATTTAAAGCCCCTCTTTAACCAAGCTGAACGTGCCTGCGTAGGGTGAGGTGAATGCAAGAGTCCTGGCAGGCTGATTCTGTAATAAGGAGAGCGGAAAGTTGGTTGAAATGCATACCGAAAAGTTAGTGCGTGGACAAGTGAGGAAAACAAGAATGAGCACTAACTAGCAACTAAAGTTTATTCAAGTCACAAGCCCAAATAAACATGACGAAGAAAATTGCGCGTTA
The DNA here is from genome assembly GCF_055883805.1 of Amblyomma maculatum. Lineage (NCBI taxonomy): Eukaryota > Metazoa > Arthropoda > Arachnida > Ixodida > Ixodidae > Amblyomma > Amblyomma maculatum. The sequence continues at coordinate 162,867,044 of NC_139348.1, forward strand.
CCCAGGATATCTTAGTAATTTGGCCAAGAACCAAAATGCCCATCAGAAAAGCAGACAGAAGTCAGACTTACGCACTTAGTTCCACTGATGCATATATGGAAGACTTCCATAAAGTCGCGTAATAAGGAAATAATTACTGATTGACATCCACCCAAGTGCAGCCATATGCCTAAAATAGCTCTTTATGAAGTTTCTGAGAAAGCTGCATAGCCCTCTTTTGTAGCCGTATGGCTGCGCTTCGGTGAATGCCAATAATTATACTCCCTTATTGCAAATCTACTCCACCTTGGGGGATTCCCCTAATCATTCAACCATGCCGATTCTGATATCAGCCTCCCATATGAAAGGAGAAGCCTGAGTTGACAGCTCCTGCCAAATGTAATGCAAGGCAACCTATGTCCAGTCGGTGCACGGCCATGTCGGCTGCCAGCTATCACCTGCCAGCGCCATGCTTGCATTTTTTCACTTGCAACACTGATGACGGATTTTCTAGTAGTTAAAATACAAAGAGATGCTCTGGGTAGCCAGTGAAGTCGACATAAGATGATTTCGAGAACTACCAGCTCATTACCCCCAGATATCATTACGACTGAAGTAATGTGTTTCAACTTGATGAGTCTAGTGGCCTACGATAGCTATACGGCACACCGTGAATACATGAGTTATCTTTTACAACAGCTGTTCATACACATGGCGACAGTGCTCAGTCAGCAGTAAGCAATTGAATTTCTCTTTCGACCTTGCACCATTCATATACAGTACGGTCCACTGTTAAAGGGAACATGAGATCGCGTGGCCTAAACACTTAGCAAAGCGTTGCCACCGACCACTGGCAAGAATGGACAACACTAAGTGTGTGCTCGGGAAGAGCAATCAGGCATGCTTACTGCGCATGCACCTGATGCGATCATTTGTCCAAAGCGGCCTCATGTTCCCTTTAGCCGTGGACCATACTGTACACAATAGGGAAAAGAGTAAGATTAACGGGCTAAGCAACTTCATGCTGCCAAAGTATGAAACCACAAAAGAAGAGGGTCATCCCTTAAACATTCATAAATTTTAATTTCGTTCAAGTGGCCTGCACTCAAAGTACAGAAAATGAAACACATAGGTGGGGCAGTAGAGATTTCGCTCTCATCACTGTCCACATTAACATTTCAAAAATGCATGGGCCCAAATGGTTCATCTGGACAGGCTCTAAGTAGACGCAGTGAAAAATCTTCATTCCCAGAAAAGCTGTCCATAATGCAAGTCGTGCATATTAGGAAGGATCATATTAACGAGACACAACTGCATTAGTAGTCAAAGTAGCTACTGCTAAGAATGACATTTAAAAAGATGACTATTAATCATTAAAGTAATAGTAAGATATTACTATTCATAGCCAATATGCAGCTGATTCAGCGAGGCTGAGTAAAACCTGCAAGATCTGAGCACCACAGGTAACTTCTAGGCCACTACAATGGATTAAATGGAATTGGAGAAGCTCAAGTATAGAGATTTCATTTGTAAGCAGTTTCTAGGAACTACAACATTACAGGTAAGGCATATGCAAAATGTTTGTCACTGTAGCAGCCAGGAGTGGCTGCACTTATACTGAATAAATGACTGTTGTCATTTTGACACTTGCAGTGGGTTCTGTTGGTGTATTTCTAGACCCAGCAGTACTTGTGGTATGCACGTGCAGGAAAGCTATGCTCGATAATCAGAACACCAACACCTCGCATTTGAAAAGACCCTCTCTTCAACAGAGGTTTCTCCAAAGCCGCAACCCTTTCCTGCGAGACTTAAATTTTTGTTTCATGGTTCAAGCCAACGAAAGGCTGTGTTACACATCAACTCCAGTAAGCAGGCTGCAATTTTTGTTCTGCAGCTATCCTGCAAGTTTTCCAAAACACTCAATCAGAACAAACAGGCATTGAGCCCAAACTTTCTTGTCCAGGTGAAACTTTCATAAAGCGTACTGGCAACAAACCAACTTGGGCCATGCAAGTGCTGGGTTATTGGAATGCAGAAGAAAAGTGACGCCCATATTTTAAAACATTTCCTCCTATTACAAACCAAATGAATTTGACATGTCTGACATAACAAGACAGTGCAAAAATGTAGAGATGCAGTCTGAGACTACTCTAATAGAAAAAATATGTAGACACTGACATCATCGCCACAAACATTTATCAGATAAGCCCACAAAACAAGGCTCTGTGCAAATGAAGTAGCCCAGAATGTGTCGAAAACTTGTGCAGCCATGAAAGCAAATTTAAATTTTCAGTAACGGCAAGAAATGTACCCATGGTTTGCTGAATATCAAATAAGAAAACTGATCAAAACTATGCAGTAAGGTCAGATACTTTCTTTTTGGTACAATTAATTTTGCTCTCACTATAAGAGGCTAACACTTCTGTCACACGGGCAAGTCCCAACTCCTTCGAACTTCTTTTCTATAAAGGACTACGGAGGGAGTTCAGCCCCAATGGAGTTGTTGCCATGTCACACGGCTAAGAACGAGCTTTTCAGAGACGCCGCCGGGGGTCCCATTAGGCGCTGTTCGTTTTGCGTATGCATATAAAATACTTTGGTCATCTGATGAGAAGAGAGGAGTCGCTGGAGAAAGATTTGATGTTGGGAAAGGTTGAGGGTCGCAGGAGAAGGGGTAGGCAGCGAACGTGATAGTTAGATGGCATCCTCGAGGCACTGCAGATGAAGTTATGTGATGTTAGGAAGATAGTGAGAGACCAGAAAGAGTGGCGTGACATGGTCCATAGGGTCACGAAGAGTCGGACACGACTGAACGACTGAACTGAACTGATAAAATAATCAAATTAAAAACATGTAATATGTTTAGCTGCTTTCTTTTCAACAGTTTCAATTAAATTAAAAATAAAAATGTATTCTTCATTCATGTGAAAGGAATGCGCTGCTACTTTTACTAGCATAGTGAGTTTGTCCGTTCTGCTGGCCACAATGTGCTTGCAAAATTCTTGCGTGCATGCTTGGATATTTGCCGTTCATTTTTTTCCATGCTTTGTGTTGTTCTACAGTATTAAAATTAGTTATAAATGCAAAATTAATGTATATGTGTATTTTTTTAAACCTGCTCTGAAGCTCAAGGAGGACCAGAGTACTCTCTTTACCTGCTCGAGGGAGATGATCGGACCTCCTTACGCTAGCAACTTCCTTAAACTTCCTGTCCTGGGCTGTGACAAATATGTAGCAAAGTATGCAGTACAAATTTAGAAAGTGATGCTTTTTTGACACATGGTCATCAAAGGTTGTGATCAAATTGCACTATCATGACCGCCACACATCAAGAAGTCCACAGCTTTTCGGCAATGGAGCACCCCCTTATTGCCATAAAGGGGAGAGATCAGAATACTATACCCTCTATTGGCTGCAATAGCACATTTCTCTGGCCAAATGCAAAGGCTTACAGGGCAACAAACGAGGCCAACAAGGTTATCCTCACTGATCCCTTCGACATTTTTTTCAGTAATATGCTTTTTGTGCACAAATACTGAGGTTTTAAAACACTAACTTCATTGTTGTACATATGCACATTTTTGAAAGTTGCCTCTACAAAAAAATTTCATGCAGATATGTTGCTGGGCTTCAACTTTTATTTCTTCAGTACTTAGCATTTAAGAAAGAACAGCTTTGTTGCTCAGAAACTTGTGCACTTTTGCCTTCATTTAAATAACACCCTGTTGATGACTTTACAAGGGTGTTAAGTGTTATTACTCAACTTACCAGCTATCTTAAAATCAAATTCTGTTCTGATGAAACCCTCACCAAGTTACACATCTGTGTGCCTAATTCCATTATACATCATGTTATTACTCAACTTACCAGCTATCTTAAAATCAAATTCTGTTCTGATGAAACCCTCACCAAGTTACACATCTGTGTGCCTAATTCCATTATACATCATGTTATTACTCAACTTACCAGCTATCTTAAAATCAAATTCTGTTCTGATGAAACCCTCACCAAGTTACACATCTGTGTGCCTAATTCCATTATACATCATGTTATTACTCAACTTACCAGCTATCTTAAAATCAAATTCTGTTCTGATGAAACCCTCACCAAGTTACACATCTGTGTGCCTAATTCCATTATACATCATGTTATTACTCAACTTACCAGCTATCTTAAAATCAAATTCTGTTCTGATGAAACCCTCACCAAGTTACACATCTGTGTGCCTAATTCCATTATACATCATGTTATTACTCAACTTACCAGCTATCTTAAAATCAAATTCTGTTCTGATGAAACCCTCACCAAGTTACACATCTGTGTGCCTAATTCCATTATACATCATGTTATTACTCAACTTACCAGCTATCTTAAAATCAAATTCTGTTCTGATGAAACCCTCACCAAGTTACACATCTGTGTGCCTAATTCCATTATACATCATGTTATTACTCAACTTACCAGCTATCTTAAAATCAAATTCTGTTCTGATGAAACCCTCACCAAGTTACACATCTGTGTGCCTAATTCCATTATACATCACGCATAAAGAGAAAACAGTTTCATCGCCATGTCCTCTGTAATGCAGTGCTGACACTGCACAGCACGTGGGCAATTTTTATTTTTTTCCTGCGCAGCCCAGTTTATGGTCAAAGTGACATTGAAAGTAGATAAAGCCACAGGATCAAGTAGGAGCTATGCTTCACATTTTAGTGCTAGAGCAATCAATAGGGTGGCATGACAGATGCCACGCCACTGTTGCCATGAAAACACAAGCCTACAGTGGAAGATTAGAGTGCACAGCACATTTCATTGTCCTGAGTGGAATTCTGAGCGGCACATGCGATACAGTCAGTGCCTGAGCAGGATGCAATGCTACATCAAATCTTATCAATTTTCCACAAACTATCACTTTAAGTAGAGTGTCATATGCCTGTCACACTGGATAATATAACTTCATTCGAATCGAATGTCACTCAGTGCTACACAGTAGCATATTATGGTGCCAACATGTCATTAGCAGGTGAAGGCAATTAAGCTCAGTGAAAAAAAACAAAACAAAAAACTACAGCTAAGGGTCATCAGTACACATAAAAGGTGTCTGAAATAATTATGTACCGCTTTAAAGTGGATTAAAACATTTCTGTGCTACATTATCGGTGCTAAATAGTATTTCCAGCTACGCTGCAGCACTTTAGCCATCAAAATGCAAGCCTCCATGACTCTATTACAGAGTACAAACTCCATGCATAAATGTACATAAATAAATATAGCTGACATGGCTAAGCGTGGATATATAGTGAGGAGACGCACGGTGCATACAATTGAAATCTAAAAAGTTAAGCGCTCAGTTACAGCTTCAAATACTTCTGGGTTACACAAGTGCAAAAGTGGCCAGCAAGAAACAGAACCCAGAATGATTGACGCTCGCAGGCATGGCAGGGCTGCTGCACAGAGTAACTGCTTTTCACGACAGCCTGCGATGTGAATAGTTTCACACTAGAATCATTACTAAAATAGACTTTGTAACTGTGGTAATATGCGCAGAGTTTTCTTTTTTTATTGCTTGTTTTTGCTACATATCTCGTGCCTACAGTAATGTGTTCAGTTTGATATTGAATACTATTTAAACCTAACGGCATTAAATGCCACCAAGTACCACCCAAATAATGGCATTAGTTGCTAACGCCATTCAGTTCAAATGAAGTTAAACTTGCTAGTGCGACAGGGATATAAAAAGCTCATATCACAGGAACCGTGGTATCACTGGCAAATCTTTTTGAAACAAAACAAGACAATGCGGTTCCAGACCCCTAGTTACCAGTCTTCTGCCAAAATAATCAAATAAAAAGAAGTGCTCTCGACAGCAAAGCAAAAGCCAAACTACATCGTCTCCCTTACATGTTCGTAAAAAATAAAGGAAAGTTGACTCTGAAGCTACGGCCGAAGTAGCCCTCTTTGACGGCAGCGAATGAAATCATCCTCAGAATTCCGGCATTTCCTGCTCTCGAATAATCACAGGAACTGGTCGTACTTCAGCCAACCTGCGGCGACGCAGATAGCGCGCGCGGCCCTTCCCGAAAATCAGCAGACAGCTGTGTGGCAAGGCGCGACTGTGATCCGTCTCGAACGGCCTTCGTCTCGACACAACACAAAACGCAAACCTAACCAGCAGAACACGAAAATCGCCGGCAAGGCAAAGGCACCAGCGTAAGCGCACTGGACGTCCTGGGATCCGAATGAGAACAATTTCAAATAAACGTAGCTCTGTACTCCACGCACTCACTGCAGGCAAAGTCTGAAAAATAACACGTCGAGTGGGCACGGGCGAGACACGGAGCGACTGTTCAGCCCGCTTTCTCTTTCTTGTGCCGCTTGTGCCTTTTCTTTGCCTTCTTTTTCTTCTTTTTCGAGTGGTCCCTGTCAGTACTTCGCTCTTCGGACGGCGCAGGCTCTTTTGCGGACTTCGAGCGGGCCCTACTCCGGTGCTTGCAGCGCCGCTTCTTCCGTTTTCGGTGCTCGGAGCGGTGACCCTCCGACGAACTCGAAGACGGTGACTTGCTGCGGCTCCTGCTACTGCCACTATTCGACGTCGAAGAAGAGGAAGATGACGACGACGAAGAGGAGAAAGATGACGACCTGTGGCGCCGCTTCTTGGTTTTCGATGAGGCGGCGTCAACGCCCGACGTTGAAGACGCGGCCCGTTCCGCCATTATGCGCTCGCGGTTCTTGCGCAGTTCCTCTTCAAACTTGCTGTTCATATGCTCCTCCCAAGCGGCCAGCGTGCTCGAGCCCTGCTTCTTCTTCTCGATGATCCGCTTCACCTCTTCCCAGCTGGGTCGGTTTCTGCTCAAATAGTCTTTGATAGTCGGCCCGCTGGGTCCAGACGGACCTCGCTGGCGCGCCATCGCAATTGGATTCATGAACGCGTACCGCGTGTCCCGCTTGCCCATGGCCAAGCCGTGCGAAAAGACCCCCGGCCAGATGGTAAGCACAGTAAAAAAGGGGGAAGTAGTTCCGCACCAAGAGTTTTACAGGCACAGGCAGGAAAAACAGCAAGGCCAGAAAGAAACGGAGTCAATAATTACCCAGTTGCTGTCCCCCCGCAGGGAGCGAGGAAACAATGCGCCGCAGCACCGCCGCCATCTTGAATGTGAGATAACGAAAACGCGAAAGCGCTCCGGGCAATGAGATAAACAAACGTTTATCTATTTGGAAAAAAAAATGAATAATTCACTTTCAAACTTTTGTTTCACTTTAGTAGCAAGAACATTTTAACCAATAAATATTAGTATTTTTACACTTGTTTTGTTTCTTTTGGTTCTCCTCGTGCAGAAAATGGCGGGCTGCTTGGATCCAGTTGCACCATGAGTTGCTCGGAAATTACTTTGATGAAAAAGTACTTTACATGTGTCTGGAATTAAGACAAACAGCACGTACAATGGCTACAGGGTGCATAATACTCGACTCGGACGATGATGACGGACCCGGCCACCCGTCGTGCCCCGCCGCCGTAACTACAGCCCGTCATAGCCCGCAAACGAACGATGTAGCATTCGTCGACTTGTGTAGCGATGTCGATGAAAACGACGCAGGCGATATGTTGGTCGAGCCCACGCCCACGCCACCCAAAGTAGCACGGGAACTGTGTACTACAGCTTCAGAAGAACACGCGGGAAAGGGCCAGGTGATAACATCGGCGCCTGCAGAGGCGCTCCCACGGACAAGGTGCTTCATTCGAAGTCGCTTTTATGGAGCGATGCCATGGAAAGCATGCTGTCATGTTGCCGGTATATTATTTAAAGGACTTGCGTGACCATTAGTCTAGTAAAGCCGTGTGGTTATGGCATGTGAGCGAATTCAATTAACTTCATTTCATAGTACGATAATAAGGCAACGATAACGTAGGTTCTTTCCAGGGACTCCCCTTTGCATACGTGAACGGGCTACTTCACAAGGCAACGAACGATATGAAAGTCCGAAACCAACTCTCCTAACATCGTAAATCAAAACATGGACCCCAACTTGCATGTGGCCCGTAGAGCAGCCCGGGCGAAGTATGTACAACTAAATTTAGCTACAAGATCCACAACGGTATACACGGACGCGGCTCCGTATACAGGAAGCTCATATAATAGCGCAGTGGCGGTAGCTATTGACTCCAACCTAAAGGAACTAGCTAGCGCCTCAGTCAGGGAATGCACGGTAACCGAAGGGGAGGAGCTGGCCGTTGCTCTTGCGGTGGTAGCCGGGTATCGAAGCAACACGTCCCTTACCATTCTTACAGATTCTAGAGAAGCGTGCCGTAACTACATGAACGGCCGCATAGGTCGCGCCGCCCTCAGGCTCCTCCATAGCACGACCCCATCAAAAGTCAAACACAACATCTACTGGGTGCCAGGACACACCGACATAGCGGGGAACGAACGCGCCGATCAGGTAGCTCGAGGGTACACGAGCCGAGCTTCCTCCCAATCGGACGATCTACCCGAGCGAGTCGGCCCTACATACTCCGACATTCTGAACTATTATAAGGGGGTACGGATCCGCTATCCGCCGCCTCATCGGGATCTAAAACAACAAGAGGCCGTGTACTGGCGAAGACTGCAGACAGGAATATTCCCTAACCTGCATACCCTGAGCAAAATTTACCCGTCACAATATCGAGACACCTGCCCATGGTGTGGTAGCAAACCTTCGCTATACCACATCACGTGGCAATGTAAAAATAACGACAGCTTTCGTAAAGACCCGAGTGCGGAACAGTGGGAGAGCTGGCTCTCCAGCGGCGATTTGGATTGCCAACTAGGTTTAATCCAGCACGCCCAGCGAGCAGCGAAGCTCAGCGGAGCCCTGGAATAGGGGCACCGACCCTGTGAGAAGACGGAAGATGGAACTCTTCCGCTACTAGCACAAGACCCTCCTAGAGAAACTAACGTATTTCCTATCCTATCCTATCCAAAAAGCATAGCGCAGGAACAAAAGACTGGAGACGTCATTGTCGACGTCTTTTGTTCCTGCGCTATGCTTTTTTGATTTACGATGTCTAACCAACACTCCCATTCCTATTCGCGTGTCCTATCATATTTTATTGTGTAAATTTTGCGCGAGTGCAAAGTGCTCTTTTGCATATGCTTTTGATAATTTCCATATGCAGTGCCATAGCCTCCTTTATACTCTGTGCCTGTCAACACGTCGCGCGAACAATGGAGCGGCGCCATCGGATAAAGTTGCGCGACGCTGCCGCTCCCCTCGCTGAAGGCGCCACTGACGTAGGAGTCGAGGCACACGGGTACGAGCGTCAGCGCGGGGCGGGAGCGCTGTTATTCGCTAGCGTGATAACTGTTCCTAAGCATCAATCGTGCATATTCAGCATATTTACTTGTAAGGCCGACATCCACTAAGCATAACAAGTGAGCATGATACCTGTTAGGCAATAACACCAACGCTATATGACATTTTATGTCGGGCAGTTTCAAGAAATGGCGCATGGCTCGAAAAACTGCATGACTACTCCGCTAGCGCCAATGTTAATAGAAAAATTACAATGCTAGTCTACGCTGCAATAAAACAAAATTTAAGAAGAAAGGCACCAGCATTTATTTACACATTTCACAACAGCAATTGTGCTACAAGAGTACCATGTAGAAATGGTGTGATGAATAGTTGCCACAAGTAGGGAAAAATGTTCACGGTGACTGCTGTCTCTAATAGCACTTCAGAAGCCAGCTTGATTTACAGATGATTGGAACAACTGCATCGCAGTATGCCATTGAGATCTGTACAATGATTCAGCGCGCCATACAAACGTAGTTTTTTTTTTTTAACTTGAAAAACAAGGAAAGACAAATATACACGTTGCATCTTTCTGTTTTGATCACTCCAAAATAATCGTCACAAATGGGCAAAGCTTGTGTTTTTATTTCTTTCACAGAATTGCGCAGTTATCGAAACAAAAAATACTGCGTTGGAGCATGTGTAACATACCACACAGACGAGCTAACCTGGGAGGAAGTTAGCATCGCAGTCCAGAAAATACACGTGGACATTTAATATTATTATTACCTTACTGATGCGTAATGGACACACTTCTGGTGCTGTAATTATTTTTCACAGGCCTTAATGCGGTTGAGTACGAGTTTTGGAGTTTCCGATGTTAGAGAGGGACAGCGATTTAGTTGACAAGGAAAACTAATATAGGCTTTGCACGATTCAGTTTAACTCACTTTAAAGTAGTCATCTTCACAATAGGTAAATCTTGTGTTTCTATTTTATCATAAAATTTCGTAATTAGCATATACTGAAAACCTTCGCAGGAGCACATCTAACACACTACGCAGACGAGCTAGGCAGGGAAGCAATTAGCATTGCAATCCAGAAAGTACAGGTGCACATCTAACATTACTTTTGCAGTATTGACGCTTAATAAACAGTGTTTGGTGTTGTCACTATTTTTTACAAGCCTCAAAGCAGCTGAACACTTCGCAGCTATCGCCAGAAGGACAAAGCAAAGCTGGCACTTACCAGTTGGTGACGGCCGCGAAGCGCGGAGTGGCCAGGCACAGAGTGTATAAAGGAGGCTATGGCAGTGCTGGTGTCTCATCTTCTCCCTTGCGCCATCTTTTCGTTAACATGGAAGTCCGAAACCAATTCGTCCAACAAAGTGAAGGCTTCGCGCCCATTCTATTTCTCAATCGTCCCTGAAAAAAAGACCCGAGTCGGTCTGGAAACGTTGCGCTAAAATGAAAACTTTGGTCGGTGTTACAATGTATTGACTTTTAAGTAGACTTCTTGTGCAGAGGGCTTTCATTTTATCCAAGTTGCTAACATGTCGAAGGGACTCAGCTAGATCATTATTAATGTCGAAAGCATTGGCCTAAGCATTTTAAATATATTTTACAGAAGGAACCCATGTATATCTAACGACTGGGTGAGATGAAGATCGGAGTTATTCTGTGTGCTAAAGCATCGCATTTCAAGACATATGAAGCCTGTATTAGTCATGCTGTTATCATTCTTCACCATGGCTTCTCAGCATAAAAGAGATAATAGCACCTGCACTGATGCTGTTTGTGGGCTACTTGGTGATGTCTGCAGTATACAATTTCAAAGGATAGAAAACAGCAGAAAACCACACAGAGGGCAAAAAAACGGGAAAAGGAGACTAAGGCAATGACAAACAGTTTTTTGTTCTAACATCAAAAGGTCAAAAACAAAGCGAGACATCCACAACAGCAATCAAGCAGGAAATCTAGCATCACTCGGCTCCTAATAGGAAACAACTTTTTGCCCAGAAGGACTGTTGAAGGTGCGCTGGTGCAGCAGTTTTTTAGGCTCACAACTTTTGCTGCTTCAACGATCTCTCGCAGTTTTGTCACAACACCTGTGTAGCACGCTTGCATCTCTAAACTTTATTTAATTCCTCTGTCTTGTGGCCATGTATACTTAGGTGAAACTGGCTACAAAAGCACTGATAAGGGATTACTACAAGAACACTACTGCAGTGTGAGAGGGCAGACTTCAGGCCGTTTACTGTCGCAATTGTGAGCACATACCTGAGTTCAGAAACACAAGTGTGCTGCACAAACACCTTGACAAAACCGCACGAGAGATCATTGAAGCAGCAAAAATCGGGAGCCTAATAGATTGCTGTGTCAGTATACCTTCCATTTCCCCTCTGGATAAAGATTGGTGTTTCCTATCGGGAGCTGAGTGGTTCTAGTTTTTCCTGCTTGATTTCTGTTGCCGATTTCTTGCTGACTGCCTTGGTTGTTGTTTTTGGTGCTTTTTGTATGCTTACTGAGGTGCTGGAACAGTGAACTTTAGTTAAGCCAGTGTCTTGTTTACCCTTTCTTCGTCTTCTGTGTGGTGTTTTGCTGTTTTCTGCATTAAATTAACAGCCAACTAGCTCAGAATGTGTTGTACTATACAGAAGGGATAGAATCAAGAAATATTACAGTACAACTTGAGTCCTGTTACTTCTCATGCCCTTCGTTATTATCCCCTGCATTGAAGTCATGACAAACAAGTTGGCATCTGCCTCAACTTTTCTCAATGCTTCACTGTCATGTCAGTGTGGTATTGCTGGAAAAACAGCTTGTGCTTCTTAGCATGCTTCTTTAGACCAGCTTGGCAATAAAGTCATGCATCATTTTCTTATTACATTCTCACTTGGGGGATGTTTAATTCATGGCTTCCTGCTGGCAGATATCTTGCACTCAGCTGTTGCTGTGGAAGTCAGTAGAAAAGCAGGCAGGACTGTACTGTGTCTTGAATACTGTGTCTTCAGAATTTTTGTTTTCAATTAAGCACGAACACAGTTCTGCCGATGATGGTGTACAGTGTGCATGCTTGCTTACTCTGCTTGTTGTGTTCCCACATCAGCAGTGAACACAATGGGAGCAGTGCCACGATGTCCGAGGTGGAAATGCGACGTTGCAGCCTGTGGGACAGTGATGAAGAGGAGCTACCGCCCCTGTCTGCCAGACTACAGTCATGTCAGCAGCCGCCACATCAATCCACCAGGTTATTGCGCACACCGTGTTATTTCATACTCGTCTTCACGCTGCATATGCTGCACAGGATTCACATTCAAGGCTTGGGATTGACGTTCTAGTGCTGCAAAACTGTCATCGTCATAGCAGCTGGCTTGTAGAAGGCTGGGGCATCTGCACATAGCTAGAGGTTAGAGGCTGAGGCAGATGTATGGGTATTATACTTCCTGAAACTGTCTCGTGTTGTTTTCGTGGGCCGAAGACACATGGATTGAGGTGACCCAAAGAGGCTTGTCATCGTTGCAAAAACTGAAGCATCTTGCTCATGAGCATATGGTAAATGCTGTTGTTGTTACTTTGGCGTCATGACTGAGCCTCATGTTGTGATTTCTAAGTTGGCTCGTGCTAGCAACAGGGTGAATAACTGGGTAGTTTCGCACCTGCTTCTGAAAGAAGGGCCTTTTGTTAATGTGTTACTGCTTCACTCATATTAAAGGAGTATAGACACCAAATTTTGATAGCATTTTTCTTGTTAATGATGCGGAAAACAGTCCTGTACATTGATCACTATGTGGTTTTTGTCTACGACCTCTAAATCATTTGTAATCGAATTTTCTTTCCTCCCCAGGTTCGGTTTGGGCTTCAGCAGTTGAGAGATGGCTGGGATGTCAGAATGAAGTTTATGTCACGCGTGGCATGTAAAAACAGCAATTTAATAGCTGACACTTCACTTCTTTTGATTACTTTTCATGTGGCCAGCTGTCTTTAGCATTGTGGTGAATTCAAACGACATAGGAACGATTGTCGCTCTTTTTTTCACCCCTCACGTCACCTAGACTTGATTTTGATGTCACAGCCATCACTTGGCTGTTGAAACCGAAACCGGAAAAGGTGGGAAAAGAAGTTAGATTATAAATTATTCAGAGGTTGTAGGCAAATATCACATAGTCATACAGGTACAGCAATGTCTCATGCATTATTACAAAGAATAAAACTTGAACCCAAAAATGAGATGTCTATACCCCTTTCAATGAAATAAAAAAACAACTTTGTCTGTATCAACTTTTTTCTGCTGGCTTCGAATTCGCTAGATTGGATAACTGTCATGCAGCATAAATTGTGTGAAATGATGTTTAGCAATTTTTTTTTCTATTTAAAGTTGTTTTGGTAAAAGTATGTTAACTACTAACTCTTCTCCTTTTTGTGGCACTTTGAGTGATGAGTTGTTGATACAGGACAATGACGACGATGGAAACTTTTACTGAGGGCGATAACAATTTAGACACGGGGAAGGCTGATAAGGTCCGCCGCTGTCCATACTCTTTCGACGAGGCCTCATTGTTCCTCGAGGTCTGAGCTGGACAGGGCCCCCTTCCAACCCTTCCATGTTGGCTGATTTGTTATGTCAATACTGCTGTTGTTCTGACAAGCCTGTACCATGTGGTATAAGTTTGCCTTCTCACCACAAAATCTGCACTGTGTCGAAAATGAATCCTGCTCAATGACGTGAAGCATAGCTGGATTATTAAATGACATAGTTTCTAGCCTTCAAAGGGGACACTCTTCTGATTTATTAAGACCCTTAGCAAGTCTCGGGAAAGTCTGCCTTTCAAGGCTCAAATCCTGTAATATCTTTAAACATGTTGTCAACAGAGGGGCAGCTTAAATCTGTAAGGGACGACATAGAAGGGTTCCAGGGATGAAAAGCTCGGGCTGAAGCGTATGGGCGCTCGTTTCCTTCAAATTCTTGGTGACGTGGGACCCATACCAGCTCCTTTCGCGCAGCTTAAGTCTTATACTCGAAATCTTGCAGGTTAGCAGTATGATCCTTCCACACATATCGTTTCTATAAGCCGCCTGGGAATCTATCGCAATGTATTTTGATGCGGAGTCCATCCAGGCTAAGGTTATCGCCATTTCCTCCATAGCTAATGTTTCCCCATTACAAACCAAAAGCCCGTCCACGACCTGCATTTGCTGCACCACTGAGATTATTTATACCCCCTCTACAGGACCTGCAGCATCTACGAAGAAGGCTCCTTCTTCTCTGCAACACTTTACCATTTTGAGCACTACTTTGCCGACATTTTACAGGCTATAAGGACTTGAGTACAGGGCCAAGAATCAATGTTTCTATGCATTCTGTAGCTCCATTATAGGCTGTTAGCATTTATTGAGTCCCATCAGCTCAGTGTAGCAAAGTTTATTATGAAGATTACACAGCAGCATTTTAAATTTTCCTTCGTAAGGGTGAGAATATCATCATTCTTTTTCAATGTACAGCATGATTGCACACTGTACCTCAAAAGACCATATGAGGAGCTTGTCACGAAACATCTCATTTGCCGAATTTGGTGCCTTGCTGAGAATGCAAAATCACAGGACAATGGGAGAACTGATGCAATAATTGTGCAAAAACTTCTTGAGGCACTTAAGACTTCTTAAGCAGTGGCGTCGCGAGGGGATTGGGGGGGGGGGGAGGTGCAGTTCGCACCGGGTGCAGCCCCCAGGGGGGTGCAGCTGGGCAGTAGAGGAGGAAGGGGCGGAGGGCGAAATTAATTATTGTCTAAAACGCGACAAGGCGCGCATTAGTGCCGCTGAGACATTGACTGGCAAGTGTGATCTTGGAGAACGAATTATTCTGTGAGGAGTGCATGAAAACACATGCCTTAGTTTATGCCATAGACTCCATGCTATTTTAACATTGGACCGAGCCTGTGTGCGTGCATGTACCCTGGAAACACCCGCATTAACTCGACACGCATCGGAAACCCTTGCGCGAGAGCGTGTTAGACGACGCCCGTCGGCGGCCGCGCTGCCTCATGGCATCCTTTTGTGTATGTGCAGTTCACTCTCATTTTCCAAGCGAGGACCGCTGGCAGTATCTCTCCGGCAGTCTTTTGCCTTGTTCATTGACCTCCTGTGCCGTTCTCGCTCCTCGGCCCAGTCACACAAACACACAAAAAAGAAAGGCACGGAATGCCTGTTGCTCAGTGGAATGGCAAGTCTGATCACTACGCGCTGAATAGAAAAAAAAAAAAAAAGCCATGAAAAGAGAAGGGAGAAAGGCCAGGTGCTTTAAAAGGGGAATTGAGAGTGAATGTACCCAAGGGTGCTCACGCAGTGCATTATGCGGTTTTACCTATTTTCTCTGAAAAAGGCAAAGTGATTGTTAAAATGAGAAACGCAACTTAAAGCATTAAAAAAATGAGCCTGAAGACGCCCACCGTCTCCCAGCTCCAAAAGGCCGTTTCGCACTTAATATTTTCTGTTGGTCATCAATGCGCGTTGGTAACTTTGCAGTCTGGAGACAAGGAGAGGAGAAAAGTTAGATGTAAAGAAAGTAAAAGGCTTTCACCTATGCATGTGACATGTGAAAGGCTAGATCTGCTTGGGACCTAACTATACAACCCGTGGCATTGAAAATTTTGAGGAAAGGGTTCAGTTACAGAGTGTGCTCAAAGAGTGTTTCACTGTGAGCTCCCATTTTGTGACCCGTTTACAACCGCCGCCCTCTTGGTACTAACAATGCTGCCGAACACCCCAAGACCGATAGCTGCAGCATGAAGAAGACTTCCGGTTGCAACATTTCAGAGGCGCCTTCATTGCATAGTTCATGAGACCCCTTTGTTCTTATGGTCTCATACTGGGCAATCACCTGTCTTAAGCCACTTGCTCAGTTAATTCCCTCACAACTTACACGTGCTAGTGTTCCTGCCTTTTTCGAAAATATGTGCTTTTGATGTGATATTTTGCTGAATTATGAGTCATGGGGCACGATCGCTGCGTCTAAGTGTTAAAAAGAAAAAAAAAAATGCCGCTTCACTCGCACTGCATGGTTGGGTGCAGAGCGAACTTGATTTCAAAGCAAACCATGAGGACAGAGGAAATAGAAAGGAAATTGCAATTCGGTGCTTAAAACGAGCAGGGTGGAGGGGGGGGTGGAGGGCGATAAGGGTTAAAGCATTTTGGGCTGGTTATACTGCAGTTTATTTGACAGGACTCCGCTGCTCGCACAGTGCAGGACAGTGGCTTCTCTCATGCCACATTCGAAGTGAGCCGCTCACTTGGCGACGATGACTTGCACTCGTTGCGGCGCTTGGTCTTCGTAGCTGGCGGCAGATGGCGTGTGTCATGCTCCCTCCTGGAGATGGGAGTAGAGTGTACTACACTCCAAGCGGTGTGAAGGTGTCTTCGCGTACCTACCTTGCTGTGGAAACAGCAGGAAATCTAGACAAGAACAACTAACTCGTTTCTCACGTGTCTGGTGTGGCGTAGTCGGTTAACGCGTTCATCTGGAGATTGGAGGGGTAGGAGTTTGATTCCCGTGGAGGGTGGTTTTTTTCTTCTTAAAAGTTAGACAATCCCACCATTATCCTGCGGAATCTCGCAGACACATCTCACGAACACATCTTGCAAACAAATCTCATGGACAGATCTCGCCCACGCGAGATTTTCACCATGAGCGTAGTAGGGCTCTCGCCTTAAAAGAAGTTGGATTTACACTTCATGTTCACTTTGGCTTTACTGAATGCTTTTGCTCTAAGCTGATACTATGGACACGACAGAATTTTTTTGTGGAGTGAAGGTGGTGGGTAGCACTTCTGGAGTTGGATGGTGCTTCTGAGGAATTTTCTCTGCATTTTTTAATTTGATTTTCCCTCGCCTCTTTGTCCCACTGCTGGGTGGAGCCCTCGCGGAGTTTGTGGTGGGTGGAACTTCTGAAGAATATGTTTGGGTGGTGGGTGGCACTTCTGGAAGGTTGGAGGATCCTCTTTCAGGCTGGAGGCTTGACTCAGACATCAGATTCACAATAGGTGTTTTCTACACTAATGCCGCTGTCAGAGTTAAAAAAATTGAAGCCTCTGTATTCACATTTGAACACAGCAATGCTCTTGTCATGTAATGTGTATGCTGCATGCCAATGCTGGGAACACATCTCGCTTTTTTGGCGAATGTTGGGTCTGTAAATTTTTTTTTCATGGTGATGCCGGTGTATGGCTAGAATCAACATGAGGGTGATCCTTACTGGTTTTCACATTTTGTTCTGCAGTGTCTCTTACGGTATGCCTTGAAAGGAGCAAAAATGCAGGAATTTGCCGAGAACTACCTACTTTGAAATCTAGTTAGAGTAGTCAATGTTGTGTCAGCTGAACAAAAGTGATGGACATATGCCTCTCTGATGACTAGTTGCCGTTCTGTAAATGCAGTAATGAAGGATAAAGGGAACCTAATCTGGGTAAACCCTTAGTATAATTGCCTGCATGTTGCTCGTCTCAGTGGTGAGCTCCACAGAGCACGCTTGATCTCAGATTACTGTTCCGAGCATTTAAGGTGCAAGCTGAGGAAGTTTGTTTCTATCTTTCCGATTCTGCAAAAGCCTGCAGAAACACAGCGCTGTGCACAAAATTTCGGACAGCGAAGAGGAGAACGAGTTTCCGGACGTCAGTCATTTGATCGGGGCAGCCCCCAGTGCAGCAAGCACCTCTCCACCGCTGGGATTGGATGATCCCTATCGTGGCACAGTAGCTGTCCATGGTGCAAATCTTCCCAGGAGTCAGGTATTGTATGTTACTGTACAAGTCATGGCTGTGCCGCTATTGCTGTTTCTGGTGCAGCTTTTATTTATTTTATTTTTCAATACTGCCAGTCACCTTTTAGCATCCAAAGCATGAATGCCACCATAAGCTGGAAAAGCTGGGCTGCCAACTGCTAAGGCATAGTTTAAAAGCAGTGTTTTGAGCAAACAGGAACTGAATTGGTTGAGGTGTTGTATCTGCCATCTATGTTCTTGTTTGTCTCTTGCCATAGTGTTTGGCAGCTTGGCCCGAGGTCATCATTATCATCAACCAAATTATACCTAGGGGTTGGAGTTTTCGGTTTTTATTTTCTGATAATTCGGCTGACTTTTTTCGGTGTTCACAACTTCCAGTTTTTTGTGGTTATTATTATTTTCTGCTGAATAAATATCGTTTTTTTCTTTTTTTTCGGTGAGATAAAGGCATCCGTGTACAGTTAAAAGTGACATAGTGTACATTTTGGCTTTTTATTTCTTGCACGTTGTTCTATCCACTTTTATTTAATGTACTGTTTCTTATATATACAGCTAAGAACCTGGAAGCAAATTCTATTGTCATGATGAAAATTAGCGTTAAGGCAAAACGCATATGTAAAAGATAAATTCAAACATTCGACAAAGGAGTAACTGAAATATTATTTATTACGATCAAATTTTTGCATAAATCAAATTACTTAAAAAAGAAACTCGCTTCTCTTGGCTTGTGTCTAAGAAGTGTCACGTGGAAAAAAACTGGCGGGCTTTGGTCTCCGCGATTTCCTAGATACACTTGCACTGCAAATTCTCAGGTCTCTCCTTCGCCCCTCTAAGTGCCTGCCTTGCCACAGGCGCCCCTTCTCAAACGCTTGGCATATCTATGAGGGTCGGGAAGAACGGCTGCTAATTTTTCCCCATTCGTGATACCTTGAACAATGCATCAAAACCCTCAACCGCTGTACTTAAACCAACGATCCCACTGTCTCACATCATACCACTGAATTGAATATTCTTGTAATTTTCTCCCGTCATCGAGAGTTCGCGGTGTGCATGAAAAGGTACTGACCTTTTTCGGTTTAAACCAAACTTCTTAAAATGCTTTCGGCGTACTTTTATCAGTGTTTTTCGGTTTAAACCGAGAAGTCCAACCCCTAATTATACCCAATGCAGGGCGAAGGCTTCTCCCATATTCCTTTCCTGTGCTAGCTGCATCCACTTGACCCCTGCATACTTCCTAATCTCATCTGCCCACCTAACTTTCTACTGCCTCCTGCTACGCTTTCCTTCCCTTGGAATCCAATTTGTTACCCTAAGCGACCATTGGTTATCCTCTCTTTGCACCACATGCCCATTCCTTCTCCTAAAAATTTCCACCACAATGTCATTAACTCTAGTTATTTCTCTTAGCCACTCTGCGAGCTTCCTATCCCTTAACGTTACACCTATCATTTTTCACCGGGCTCTCATTGCCGAAGGTCACCAGGGTTGAACTCCGCAGCAGCTTCATTTCGACAAAGGTCCACCCTAAAATGCACCCACGCACTATTCAATGTCAGTGCACAGTAAAAGAACCTGAGGCAATTGAAATTAATTCAGAGCTTTTCGCTATGGTCTCTCATAGCTCACTGCAACTTTGTGACATTGAGCCTTACATACTGTACCATTTGTCCTACTTTGAACCATGGAGCGTGCTGCAAGCATGTCGGTAAAGAGCCTTCTAAATTTTTTCCAGCTGTTTAAAGGAGCCATAAGTTTTAATTATGGGCACTATTTTTCTTGCCTCTGCTTTAAAGTGGAGTTCTCTATGCACCCGTTGTAGGAATGGTTAAGGGATGCTTAGAGCCTCATCTCCTGCACAGGCCACAAATGAGGATCCTCCAGCGGCATTCACCCAGCTGAAGAAGCGTACACGCATCAGCACCGAAGAGCGTGAGGCCCGGCGTGTGGCGAAGGAGCAGGAGAAGCAACGCAGGGCATGCGTCACAGAGATGGGGCGCGCCACCAAGCCAGGACACTGCATGAAGGTGAGCCAGGCGGTGAGCCGAGGCTGCTCGTTTGAGAGACGTTGAGAAGGAAGTGGTTAGCTTCCACCCCAGTGCAGCCGTATGGCTATGTAGCTTTTTCAAAATCTTCACAGTTGAAAGCCATGGTATCCTTGTTTGGAATTAGTGTACAGTGATTACTAGTATTAACGAGAAATTTCCCCATTCAGACATATTTCACCAGGGCGATGTCCCGGTACATTACTCCACGATCATAAACTTATACATTTGTGCAACTCTGTGTCAGAAAAAAGAACAGCAGCTTACGCTTTGTCACTTCGAGAGGTGTAAAATTTTTCATTTGCATCTCGTTTAATTAAAAAAAGAAAGGGCTGCTACTTAGGGCAAAATTTTTAGGCCTTCAGGTTGTTTTGGGACATACGGGCAGGTAGATAAAAGCTGCCCTGAAACCAGTTTGGGAACTGCAAAGTGCTTGTATCGGAGCCACCCTTATATATTTGTCGCTCTTATTGTGTCTGGCATGGTGGATTGTAGAGACTACTTTTTGATATGCAGTCATTACACATGTCCACATTTTGAACTGGAGTTTCGAACTGGTAGCAATAAGAACTGCACTTTCTGGAATCCCCAAGAAATAGGGGTTTTCCTGTCGAGCGTAACTGGCGGTCATTTAATGTTCAGCACTTTGCTCATCACGAAAATATTCAAGTTAACAAACAGTTGGCATTTCACTTGACTCAAAATGAAGCAGCCGGGCATTTTTAGTCCGCGTTTTGGTGCGGGTTTCATGCTATCAAGTTTCTGTGTTGAAAGCACTTTGCTCACACTTTGCAGAAATAGCGTGGTACTGTATCTTTGTGTTCAGATTAAAGCAGATTACATGATGCACTCTTCTTGGTAAAAGATCTGGTACACGCAAGCCCTCTGCATATTTGATAGCTAATCGTGCACCTTTCCATCGACCTTTTCTTTTTGTGAGAATATCTTGCCACACAGTTGTTTCTCTGCAAAGTGGCACACGAAGGCAGAGTTGCCTCTTGTTTGCGAAAGCGAGGCTGACGTCCTCATGTGTGTTGCGTTTCGTGCTTCATTGCGCAGTATGTGACAGTGGTGTTGGACTTCCGGCTGTTGGATGACGAGGCATCCTTGCAGTTGCTCTGCGACACACTTGGTGAGGCGGACATTCGCTCGGAGGTGCAGACGTTGCCCGTTGAGCGTGCCATCTGCTGGAAGCGTACGGCCCTCTCCCTCACTCAGGTATTGGCAGGAGCGGACAGGCATTCCGCAGAGCTGGCGTGGCTGGTTTTGTCTGAGAGGAGTCACACGCACAAAAAAAGTGACCTCCTGGTTATACAGCTGTCTGATGCAAGATTCAGCCGCAGCTGTGTGCGCAGGTGAATGCAGTACTGATATCGCATTTTCTGCGGAGGCATGAATAGTGCAGACATTATCTGTGCTTTGCCACGTACTAGCAAGGGGAGAGGTGCCTAATCGGGAGGTATACAGTCGAACCCGGATATATCGAACTCGAAGGGGATCGCGAAATAGTTCGATATATCGATAATTCGATATACAAAAATCCGCTTGTGACGGCACTTACGATGCCAAAAAACGATACCGCATGTGTCGCGTAATCAATCCACTCGCATAATGAACCCACCCTCCACTTTTTCACCCGAGAATTTGAAAAAAAAAAAAAATTAATTAAGACCAGCTCGCTCACATGCAAGCGATTGAGCGATCTCAGCGACGAGCGGCAGCGACAGAGCGAAAAATTTCAAACTTGTTGGAACTGCGTCCCCCTTGCCGCTCAAGCCACCGCGACAGCTCAATTCAAGGTTTCTGTGTCGCTGCGGCAGAAATCGCGAGCGTTTTCGCTTGCATGTGGATGGCGCGCGTCACTCCGTTTCGGTCGTCGCATCCACAGCTCATTTCTTGGCAGCGTGCCAAGATGCTGCGCAGCGATAACGTCAGGGCGCGTTTATCTTTTTATAGCTCCTCCGGTGGCGGGGAGCGAACTTGGCAGAGTGCCCGTGATGGCTTGATTGCACAAGCCTGGTTCGATTTATCACGCCGCGCTTGGGGCGGGCGTCATCATCGCAGCAGCAGACCCCGTGCTTCCGTTGATTCATATATGCAAAGATAAACGGCTCCCGCCAAAAAAAGAAAAAAAAAAAAGCCTGCCACTTCTTAACGTCCGCAGCCGCCATATCTTACGCTACGTCGTGCGTACAGCCCAACGATAAGAAAGAATGACTCTCGCAAAAAAAAAAAAAAAAAAGAGAGAGCTGCCGCTTCTTAACGTCCGCAGACGCCATAGCCATGTCAGCCGCTGCGCGCAGAGGGTTCGCAACACGCGCTGGAGAAAGTGTCCGACGTCTGTCTGAAAACGGGCTGAGCTGGCTTGGCGCATGCGTAGCGCGTGCTGAAGGAGAGAGATAGCTTGGCAAAAGAATGGGCACACCCACGCACATGGCTTGCAAACGTCATGTGTTGGCGCGCGGGAAACAATAACTGCAGATGCGCGCGCCTTTGGGGAATGGGCGCAGCGCTATCCAGAACGGTCCCTTCTCATTCCTTCCGCACGTGGCTTGAAAACGTCACGCGGCAAACGGCCAAGCGTGATGCGATCGTCTTTGGGGAAGGCACATATTCCATTGCGTGGTGCGGAGTTCGATATATCGAACGACCGGTGAAATTTAGTTCGATATATGACGCGGCTTTCCTATACTTTTACATGGGATTTTCAAGGGGATACTCCGTAAGTTCGATATAACCAAAATTCGATATATCCGGGTTCGATATAGCCGGGTTCAACTGTATATGGGATGGGAGTTGCCGGAGCTCTGCAGGAAGTTTTGTTTTGGGCCAGGGCACATGAACTCGTATGCAGTATAATCTCATTGATACGATCCTTACCACAATTGAAAATTAAATCATATCTGAAAGTTCTGTTACATGTCTGTTGTCCCAAACAGTCTGCAAAAAATTGCAAATTAAACATACTAGGCTTAGGGCATACTTTTATTACTGCACTTAGAATATTCTGTCATTTTGAATGACCTGTCATTTTCTCAGTGTCCAGAAGCATGCATTTTCAAAACTCGTAGAAACAAGTCCCAGTTTTATTGCTTAGCTCCACACTTGTGACAAAGCTGTCAAAAATGTCTAAAACTTGGTGCTCTGCCAACTTCGGTGAGGATATCATCAAAAAGTAAACATAGGGAGATAGTGTTATCAGTGCTCAGCATCTTGGCTGGCTGCCAAGGTCAGCACTGCAGACTGGGACAGCGAGGATGCAAAACTGTTCAAGGGACCCGCTGCAGACTTCTTTTTTTAAAAACGAAAGTGGGGGAGCAGATTCATTATGGAAGCAAACAGTAAAACTTCAGCCACGAGCATTACATTTATAGCAGCTACTATCCCCCGCCCCTCCTCCCGTTAGCACTCTTTCTTTTTCTGCCTGTTAGAGAGAAATTTGAACAAACGAGTTTTTCGTATACTTTCGGGGTCATATTGCAGTCAAACTTCAATGTAATGAACCTCAATGTAACGAAATTTGCAATATAACGAATTTCTTTATTTTTCGATCTCTGCCTCATAGAAAACCATGCATTTTTTTTTTTTCGCTATTTAACGAAGTAATTTTATACTACACTCTCGATTTAACGAAGTCCTCGCACACTGCATGCATGTACCAGTAGCCACTTTAACAATCGAATGACAACTAAAACTTCAGCCCTGACACACCGCATTTTACATCTGCCCTTTTACATGCCAATGTTTCCGGCAGTTTGGCAGTCTGGAATTTGCGAGCGAAACAAAATTCATCCTGTACTTACAAAACCCGCGGTGCGGAAGTTTTAGGACGCATTATGCTAAGGCATAACTGGCTAGTCAAAATGAAAACGCTAACCCGGAAATACCGTATTTACACGCGTAATGACCCCACTTTTTTTTTTCAAGGAAGATCCGTGCGAGTTTGAGAAGAGGGCTCAATACACCAGAAAAGTTAAGATTCTTTTTTTTTTTTTTTTTTTTTTTACAAGTCGTCCATCCCAGCCATCATTCATCAAAGAAAGCATGTGGGTTAGCTGCAATCACGACGCCGGCTCTTTGAATCGTTCCCTTCAAAAGGTGCTTGCTGCGTGATAAAGCAGGTAAAGCAAACATACTGAAAACAAGGCTTGCGATACTATGGGAGGAGCTAAGCAGACTACCCCAGGCACTCTTCTCAAGACCGCTGGCACTCTGCCAAGTTTGCACCCTCTACCCCTTCCTGTCACTAAAGCCAACGCCAAGAGACACTGTTCTCGCTGCGCAGCACCTTGGCGCGCTGCCAATAAATATACCGGACAGTGGCGGCGCAAAACAAAGGTACAAGCTAACGGCTTGTACCGTTTCTCTTTTTTTTTTTTAAGTTTTCAGTGCCAAAAGTGGGAAATGGGTTCTTATGCAAGTAAATATGGCACGTGTAGTGAAGCCTGAACAAACATTACGCACCCAAGGTAGCGGCGCCGCCAGCGTGGGCAATACAGACATAGGACTAAATCTAGTTCGCTATAATACGACAGCGTCCCCATTAAAGTCCATAGATCAGCTGATCTAGAGACTCGTATTATCTTTTCTCCGTTTGCAAACGTTGGATGATGATGATGATGATACCAATAGCGACATCTGGTGGCGGCTTTGAGTATTAGACACTACGCTCGCACTTTGCACACGCGGACATAAATTATGCGTTTGCGTCCATTTGTTATCACTCATTATGTGCTCCTGATATACAAAATAACTTCCGGTGAACTTGTTAGCGCTATTATTGCTAGCATTTCTTGCTTATTCATGAATTCGTAATTTACATGTTCCCAGCAGTGTTCCACGAACCTGCTATACTTCACTTGGGCAGATAAAACATAGCAACCTTAATGTAACGAAATTCGCGATTTAATGAAATTTTCGACTGCACGTAGGACTTCGCTATATCGAGGTTCGACTGCACTCGGATCAATGTATAAACATTGCTACTACGAAGGTGACCAAGCGGGCAGTGGCACGGGGCGGAGCGCTCGCGCCAGGCCCGTTGGCTATTAAAGCATATTTCGTCATGTCATCACGTCGTTCTGTTTCTGTTGTGTCGCCGTGCTTCATCGCTTGCCATATGCCACCATGTAACAATATGACCATATTAGCTATATGAAAGTGCATTACCTTTAGAGGGTATCAGCCGGGAACGAGGAAATCAATATGAGACACTTAAGCTCTGCTTTATGACAGATATAAATACTTTCTTTAACCAATCCTAAGGATAACGTAAATACAAGGGTCCTTGCAGGCTGATTCTAATATTACCTTCCCATGTGAAAGGAGGGACTTAAGTTGGCAGCTCCTGCCAAACGTAATATGTGTACGTAATATCAGGCAACTCTACGTCCAGCCATTGTCAGCTGCCAGCTCCCGCCTGCCTGCGGCATGCTCGGGACTTTTTGCTCACAACGCCAGTGCCAGGTGCAGCTTTCAGATTTTCTGTGAACAGTGCCTTTCACACTGTTGCATTAAAACTTGTATTATGCCAAAAGACGTATTAATTGGAATCATATCAGTGAGATTTCACTGTACACGAAATTGCATGCCTGCATGCGGGCCACTTCACTTGGTAGTCAATGTCAGAGCAGGTTCTTTCGTATAGACATAACATGCCACGTTACACTCTCCCAAACGATTGCACGTTTGCTTGGCGCGGAGAACACTGCGCACTTTCTTCTTGCTTATGCTGTAGCAATTCTTTTTTTTTTTTTGCCAACACTACAGAACTGCAATATGTGCCCCTACCTACTGTTGGAGAGGTGCTCATGTAATGTGGCACGATTGACCTCCAGTGTCAGCTGTTGAAGGTTTACGCTTATGTGTACAAGTGTTCTGATGAGTTGCGTGATAATGGGCCAACTTTTATGTCTTGTGACTGATGGCAGTGGGTCTGGGGGTCACGTCACTGTGACATTTATTTCTTGTGGACAGTAGCCATAAGATGTTTTGGAAGTCTAGCCATCACAGCTAAAAGCAAAAGGGCTGGCAAGAGCCAAGCCCGCTTTACCAGCTCCAGAGTTTGGAATGAGACGCTTTGCTGGCTTCCAGACATAAAAGCTCTTTGAGGAGTTGCTTTACGTGCGGGGTGGGCAGGCAGGCAGACGCGTCTACTCTTCATGATTCGGGAGTGTTGTGTGTTGCTGTCTCTTATTTGATAAATTAGTGTGATAATATGGGGCGATAGTTACTGGTTGCCGGGGAAGAGAGAGAATTTGTTTATATTTTTGTGCTTCTGGAGTGCCCGTGATTCAAGAATCACCTTCAAGAACTGTGCCATGGTAAGTGCATTCTGTTATGCACCACCTGGATTCCAAGGGGGAAGGCAAGCATATCAGAGGGCAGCAGAAAGTTAGGTGGTCAGATGAGACTTTAAGGGTTGTGGGGATTTTGTGGATGCAACTGGCACAGGACTTGTGTAATGGTAGGAACATGGGAAAGGAGGCCTGCAGTGGGTGTAGTTAAGTTTATGATGATGATGATGTATGCTTATGGAAGATAGATTTTCTTG
The DNA here is from genome assembly GCF_055883805.1 of Amblyomma maculatum. NCBI lineage: Eukaryota > Metazoa > Arthropoda > Arachnida > Ixodida > Ixodidae > Amblyomma > Amblyomma maculatum. The sequence continues at coordinate 162,893,666 of NC_139348.1, forward strand.
TTCTGCTGCGCACACTATGCAGTAAATCTATGGTGAGAGGTCAGGGAGTCGGCTAACATGCTGGCATCTGATGGTTCACATGTGTGTTTGCCCTTCCACAGGATGACTGCCTGATCTCCAGAGAGCAGGTAGAAGAGCGGGATGTGCTGGTGGTCCTTCCCTGGGATCAGTTCCTGCACTTGGTCGCTTCCCAGAGGCAGGCAGGTTGCCCCTTCTCTCTCACCAGCCATTACAGCTGTTAGCAAGCAATTGCTAATTACTAGCAGCACTGAGCTCGACAGTGTTGTGAAAGTGTGAACAAGACCTGAATTGGACACATTCTAGCTTGAATTCATCCTACGTAGCCATACACACATCAGACTGGCAAAGTATTGTGAGGCAATATCAACATGGTAATAACAGCGTATGACCTTTAAATGCGGCAGCACATGACATTTGGTGCTGATTTTTTGAGTAGGCTTGCATGAGCTTTGACTGGCCTGGTTTGCTGTATTGCTGAGCTTCTCATGCCACCTGGTGGACTTTCCTGGCACCAGGTTCACAAATGTTGCCCTGACTGGTCCAGATGGCACAACAGCTGGCACGCTCAGCCATTGTCGCCTTTTTATCTATAACACATGCTCTGCGTCTGCTGGCTGGGCGACCCATGCACACATTTCGGTGTACACTTTGCTACACACTTCAAGTTCGTGGCATCTCCAGGTTCATTTTACCCAAAGTTGAAATCTCATATTGAAAGTGTAGAATATTTACTTTAAAATCTTCGGGCTAAAAATGCATTATGTTCTGTGGACACGAAGTTGTCAAAACCAAAATGTTTTGTTATGTCGAGGATTTATTACAGTGATGCTCGTTGCATTGAGGTTAGCTCGGTGTAGCTGGCGTCATCAATGGAAGCTTTAAACATGACTGAATTAAATGCCTCATTCCTCATAAAATTGGGTCAGCATTGTGAGAGAAAAATCGTGGGCGTGGCTCTGGCTGGTGATAGTTGGCAGGTGACATGGCTGGGCACTAAAAGGTCAGCGGTTGCGTTATAGTGCCTAGAACATGTTGGCTAGTGTGCCGACCGAGGCCTCTTGGGTGGCACCGTGAGCGATGAATGCTGGCGGCCGCCGCCAGGAGCGCTGCAAACTGGGTGGGTAACGGGAAGCTAATGCTAGATTTCTGCGAGCGACACGATCTAGTTATAGTAAATAGAGAAACAAAATGTGAAGGCCAAATCACGTGGGAATTCCGCAACAGGCAGACGACCATTGACTATTGTCTAATGTCGCAGGAAATTTATAGCAAGGTCACAAAAATGGAAATAGACGAAGAAGGGGAGTGTAGTCTGGGAAGTGATCATAAACGTATTAGTCTGCAGATGGGGCCCTTGATGAAAAGAGAAATGGAACTTAGACAAAACGTAAACGCAAAATTAAACGACGATCAAATAGCGCAGATAGCAGCAGACATAGAGGAAGCAATAGAGAAAAGCCCCATGGAAGACTGGGATTATGAACAGGTAGAACTACTCATAAGGAGTAAAATTAAGGAGGTTAAAGCAGCAAACCGCTGGAATGGAAAGAGGAAGCCACGGAGCTGGTGGAATAAGGAAATCAGGGAAGCTATTGAACAACGACGGGCTGCTTCAAGGGAACACCGAATGGCAAAGAAAGCACAGGCTTCTCAGGAGGAAATCGACCAAAAATGGGAATCATATCGACAAAAGAAACTTCAAGTGCAGGCCCTCGTCCAAAGTAAAATAAGACAGTCCACCGATCGCTGGATGGCTGATATACACGATGCCTCTAGAGGCGGAGCAAGAAAATTCTGGAACCATATAAGCTGGCTAGGGAAGAAGAATCAAAGAAAGCAAGATCGGATTCAAGATAACGAGGGAAATTGTTTAAAGGGGGACAACGCAGTGAACTACATTACATCAGTTATAGCCGAGTCATTTAAGAACGACGATAGGGTAATCTCCGCAAATCAGGAAGCAACACAAGGTAGCAGAATACAAAGCACCTTAGAACTGACCAATCTAAACTGGAAAAAGGCAGAAAAAAATATTCCTAAAAACACATCTACAGGAATAGATGGAATTCCGATCAAGCTGATTAATGAACTCGGTCCAAAAAGTAAGGAAACGTTGTTAAAAGCTTTGGAAACAGTCATAGCGAATAAGCAAATTCCGGACAGCTGGCGGCAGAGTAAAATGAATTTGATTTATAAAGGGAAAGGAGAAAGGATGCACATAAAATCCTACAGGCCGATTACCATAACATCTGTAATGTACAGGTTAGCCATGCAGGCGGTGAAATTAAAGGGGCAAGCATGGGTTGAAAGTAACAAGATACTCGGAGAACTTCAGAACGGCTTTAGAAATGGTAGGCGCTTAGATGATTGCCTGTTCGTGCTTACCCAATGCATCGAAATATCTAGAGTGGAAAATAGACCTTTGTATTTGGCCTTCCTGGACATAAACGGGGCGTACGACAACGTAAGCAGGGAACTCCTGTGGAACATATTAAAAGAAGAAGGTAGCGGTTATGAGATAATAGAGTTCCTACAGGAAATATACCGGGATAACAAAGTAGAAATTACGTGGGAAGGGATAAGAAGTACGGAGGATGTCAAAGTATGCAAAGGATTAAGACAAGGCTGTCCTCTATCACCGGTGCTGTTCATGCTTTATATGATAAACCTGGAACGGAGGATACAAGACAGTAACCTAGGTTTTAACCTGTCATACAGATTAGGTGGAAAGGCGGTAGAGCAGCGCCTCCCCGGTTTGATGTATGCAGACGATATTGTGCTGCTAGCTGAGAGTCTGGAAGAATTGCAAACTCTAGTTAAGTATTGCGGAGACGAAGGGGACGCTCTAGGCTTCAGTTTCAGCGCAGTTAAGTCGGGTCTGATGATTTTCAACGGCTCTACTGATCAGGGTCTTAAAATTCAAGGCCTTGAAATACCTAGAGTAGCAGAATATAAATATTTGGGGGTATGGATAAACGAAGGATTGGCATACATTGGAAAGCATGAGCAATCACTTAAGGCCAAAGGGCAAAGGAATGCCGGGATAATGAAGCATAAGGCATTGTGGGGATACAATAGGTATGAGGTATTGAGGGGTATTTGGAAAGGAATTATGGTGCCCGGACTTACTTTCGGAAATGCGGTTTTGTGCCTAAAATCAGAGGTACAGTCGACTTTAGAAACAAATCAGAGATCCGTTGGACGATTAGCACTAGGTGCCCACGGCAAAACTACAAATGAGGCGGTACAGGGAGATATGGGCTGGGCATCTTTCGAAGTACGGGAAGCTCAGAGTAAAATATTATATGAGGAACGCCTGAGGAAACTGGACAGTAACAGATGGGCAGCTAAGGTATTTAAATACCTGTACCTAAAAAGCGTTGACTCACAATGGAGGAAAAGAACTAGGAAACTAACTAGTAAGTATGTTAGTAACAAGGACGGAGAAATAAAGAGCATTAAGCAACAGGTGAAATACACAGAAGGTAAAAATTGGATAAATTCGATGGAAAAGAAACAGAGTGTGGAATTATACCGAAAGTGGAAAATGCAGATCAGGAAGGAAGATTTCTTTGATAACTCAAGAGGCAGTGCCCTACTTTTTGAAGCTAGATCAGGGTGCCTTAGAACACGCAGCTACAAAAAGAAGTTTAACAATGGAGATGACGCATGTGCTGTATGTGGAAACTCCAGTGAAACAATTGACCATATTATACTCGAATGTAATGGTATCTATCCGGAAGTTGGTGCAGGCGCAATCACTGTTCCTGAAGCTCTGGGCTTTAGAGATAACAGTGGCCGGGTGAATAAACCGGCGGTGGAAACTAGCAAGAAACGGCTGGAAGATTGGTGGCTTAAAAGCAGAGAAGTGACATAATGTTAGTAATGTAGGAGCAAAATTTAATAAATAGAATGATGGTTTAGTTGACAATTCTAAATCAATAATTAAGATATATGGAGAAAAATGAGCATGATAGCTACTGCTACCACCCCGTTTCAAAGGGGACGCTCCTATATTCCATCCATCCATCGTACCAGCCGCGCTGCCTGCAGCCTACCGCGCTCTCACTTCTTCGGCAAGAGGGCTGCTCGCGCCAACGTTAATAGAACTAAGATCAGTTGCCAAACTATCCGGGTTCTGCATGCTGCTGAATCGGCGCCTCAATTTTAACGCAAGGTGGCGCAGCCGTTGAACTCTGCTCCAGGTCGCCGTCGAAACGCAAGCAGACGCCACGGGACCGGCCATCCGGCGGAGCATGTAGCCTTCGGGAATGTTAAATTAACTGGCGTCCCAAATGCCGCACTTGCCGTTATTTACGCTAAAGAAAAAAGTCAAGTCTGAATCCCATATGGCGAGCATGCTCTGCTGAAGCAGAGCTGTACAGGTGATCGCTGCTCAGCCAATGCTGGCTGACATGGGTGGCAGTCATCTTTTGAATGGAACGTGGTTGTACGAGCTTCGTCCCCGAAGTGGCATATATGAGACATCTACACTAAAGGTGGAGGTCAGATTATCGCAAGGCTCATCGTAAGGTCACTAATAAGCTTAGATCAGTGCTAAGGTCTGGCACGTGTTTCTGCTGTTTCTGCGCCACCGCATATGCACTTATCGACCAATTAGCAAGATCTTCACAGCACAAAGGGCCGCATTTGTGGCAATCTAAAGTGGAAGACGAGTAAATTTGATGTCTGTGGAGTGGTTTTCTAGAAAAAGCAGATTATTCGCACAGCGCTAATTTCGTCAATGAGCATGTAGTTACTTTTATTTGCGCGCCACGCGCAACCTAAGCCGTGAAGGCGGCAACCTGCTTCAGCTTCGTGAGTGTTCTGTTCCTCTCTTCCCGCAAGAGAAGAGGAAGCGTAGAGAGGAGCTGTGGCGCAAACAACTCGAGACAATGAAGTTTAGTCTCTTTTGGGATTCACTTACTCTCAGTTTATCGTCCCTGGCCAGCGCCAGCATCGCAAGTATTTATTTTGTGATCATTCGCGCAGTGCATTGCTGTAGACACAAATACAGAGATAATTGATTCATAGCTGCCTATATACAGTATGGTACAAATTATTCACAGTACTTTTTGCACTTTATAATGAATGCATACATTATAGCAGCCGAGACTTAATTCTCCTTTTGACTCACGTACATTGCTCCTCTCGGGCATCCGCTTTACCAAATAAAACTTCCTCACTTGCACTGTAAGCTGTACAAAGTACAGGTAACATGCTATTCGTGGTAGCTTCCTGCTCTAAAGCTGATCCACAATCGAACAGATTAGATATTTCGGGGCACGTTTTCGATCATTTGTCGCTCGACCCCTTACTAGTGTCAGTCAATAGTCCAGTAGCTTGTATGGTCCTTGAGTACTCCAGGAACACATTAGCGCTTTTCAGTTAGAAGATAATGACACACTTATTTATATATTTAATGCTCTCGGCTCCTGAGCATCAAAAACGCCACAACGCTGCCTCCGCCGTCACCTTCCGCTATCTTCGCCAGCATGGGGACGATGGTTTAAGGATGCTTCTTCAGAGTGACAGTCCGGATTCACTTTGTTTTTCTTCCATGACTGTATCTTCCTGTCTGGCAGTTTTCGCTTCTTTGTGCGGCTTCGATTATGAAGGCAGGTGAGGGAAAACTTAACGCATCCTTCAACAAAGCTTCATTTACCCCTCTCAATTATTCACCATTGGTAAAATATGAGTGTACATCTTCAGTATATCTTCGTTCAGGATGCGTTTTGAGGATGCGTTTTGAGTCTTGGAATGGATGGGGCGCACTTATTTTAATGTTTCTTGCTTGCGAAGGCTTCTGCGAAGTTAGCGTAACTTAGTCTCGGACATCCCGTGCTCACAAAGGAAAACACGGAATTTCTATTCTAACAGCAATTAAATCATAGGCATTTATTGATATAAAATATATTTGTAATTTTTGGAAGAAAGTGAAATGGTTGAGTTGTGTCGACATGCATATATGGTTCTTTCTGTGCACTGTACACTTGCTGACAAGTAAACACGTATGCGCATTTTTATTTATATATTGTATATATGTAAACAACACAAGAAACGAAGTCGCGCTACACTCCTTTTATGTATCTGTAATAACAAACACAGGCATATGTGGAAGAATTGCATGAACAGCAGAGCACAAATGAGGAACCTTTACTTACAGCGGCTAAGAGTTACCCCGGACAGTTTATACTTCGGGACCTCCTTCTGTAATACTGATAATCATGTACAGTCGAACCCGGATATATCGAACTCGAAGGGGATCGCGAAATAGTTCGATATATCGATAATTCGATATACAGAAATCGGCTTGTGACGGTACTTGCGATGCGAAAAAACGATACCGTATTTGTCGCGTAATCAACCCACTCGCATAATGAACCCACCCTCCACTTTTGCACCCGAGAATTTAAAAAAAAAGAAAAGTGTTAAGGCCAGCTCGCTCACATGCAAGCGACTGAGCGATCTCAGCGACGAGTGGCAGCGACAGAGCGAAAATGTTCAAACTTGTTGGAACTGCGTCCCTCTCGCCTCTCTAGCGGTGCTCGAGCCACCGCGGCCGCTCAAAACAAGGTTTCTGTGTTGCATGTCGATGGCGCGCGTCAGTCCGTTTCGGTCGTCTCATCCACAGCTCATTGGCAGCGTGCCAAGATGCTGCGCAGCGATAACGTCGGGGCGCGTTTATCTTTTGATAGCTCCTGCGGTGGCGGGGAGCGAACTTGGCAAAGTGCCCGTGATGGCTTGATTGCACAAGCCTGGTTCGATTTATCACGCGTCATGATCGCAGCAGCTGACCGCGTGCTTTCGCTGATTCATACATGCAAGGATAAACGATAAAAAAAAATAAAATGAACATCTCCGAAAAAAAAAAAAAAAAAACCTGCCGCTTCTTAACGTCCGCAGCTGCCATATCTTACGCTACGCCGCGGCGGCTGCGGACGTTAAGAAGCGGCAGGTTTATTATTTTTTTCTTTTTTGCGGGGATGTTTATTTTATTTTTTTTTATTATAAGAAAGGATGACTCTCACAAAAAAAAAGAAAAAAAAACTGCTGCTTCTTAACATCCGCAGGCGCCATAGCCACGTCCGCCGCCGCACGCAGAGGATTCGCAACACACGCTGGAGAAAGCGTCCAACGTCTGTCTGAAAACGGGCTGAGCTGGCTTGGCGCATGCGTTGCGCGTGCTGAAGGAGAGAATTAGCTCAGCAAAAGAATGGGCACACCCACGCACATGGCTTGCAAACGTCATGTGTTGGCGCGCGGGAAACGACAACTGCAGATGAGATGCACGCGCCTTTGGGGAATGGGCGCGGCGCTGCCCAGACCAGCCGTCGCCGAACTGTCCCCTCTCATTCCTTCCGCGCGTGGCTTGAAAACGTCACGCGGCAAACGGCCAAGGGTAATGCGATCGTCTTTGGGGAAGGCACACTTTCCAGTGCGTGGTGCTGAATTCGATATATCGAACGGCCGGTGAAATTGAGTTCGATATATGACGCGGCTTACCTATACTTTTACATGGGATTTTCGAGGGGATACTCCGTAAGTTCGATATAACCAAAATTCGATATATCCGGGTTCGATATAACCGGGTTCGTCTGTATATGTATCTAACAATGAAAATAAAGGTGATTATGATGAATTAAAAAAAAATGTACATCGCGGCCTGTGATTGCACAACAGGTTTTGTCAAAGTCACCATCTTTTGAATAAAGAGGCTGACGAAGCTTTTTTTTTTTTTTTTTCCTCAGATACACAATTATAGGCACGAGACGCAGCCGGTTTATCGCGGTGAAGCGCATTGGTAATGCCACTTACGGTGAAACACTCCCCCAATATATAACTGCATCCATAGGACATGCGTAGCGCAAAAGGACGAGGGATACAGAAAAGGTACCCAACACAGGTGCTGTGTGTAGCACCTGATTGTGTACATTTTCTTGTCCTTCCTCCTTTTGGGCTACACACTGTCATGGAGCACCATTACCGACTCATTCAAGCAAACAAAAGCAGGTGCCGTTTACCTTCCGTGATTTTTATCAATGTTTCGTTCTCATTCTGCAGAGTACATACGTAGCATCAGATGGCGCAGTAAGCATGACAATATGTACCCTCCTTGTTCTAGTGGTAACCCCATTTGCCAACAAAGCAAGTCTTCTCTGAGCACTGCCGCTTTCTCTTTGGCATTTTTCTGTGCAGTTTAGCGAGACTTGAGAGGCACTGGGGAAACAACAATCAGGAACTCGCTTCATCATTGGCGACACAGTGAAAAAAGAAAGGAGACAGGCGGGCACAAAATGCGAAAAAGAGTCGATGCAATCGTTGCCGAGCAGGTAGAAGTGCAGAACGACTTGCATGAGCAAGCACCTACACAGTAAATAAACCGCTGCACCTTCGTGAAAGCAAAAGATGCGCAGAAGCAGGTTTAACACGCACGCACAACACCAACAGATTGCCATATTCTGAAGCGAGAAAACCGCGTCGTCTGCTCAAGTGGTACCCTCCCGACAAGCAGCGCCCTCTGCCACTAACGATTGGCTTCCATTGCAAATGGCGCCATCCACGCCCGTAGGGAAGCGCGGGCACTCGTCACACTAGCCAGTATATTCTAGGCACTGTAGTTGCGTGGTGTCGTGAGACCACGTGGCATAGCAGGAGCTGCCAAATCTCATTGCTTTCTTAAGAAGGAAGGATGAGATGAGAATCAAGCTTTCCAGGCTCCGTGGATCCCGAGCTAGATAGCTGCCCAAATAAAGTAATAGGTTCAAGCTGTTGGGTTTTTTCAGTACGCAGGGCGACCAGATCCTTTGGAGTCGCAGATTGATTGGATTTGGTACGAAGCCAACGAAAGGACACACAACTGTCCAGCTGCCATTTTGTTTAATAACACAGATCAAGAAATGAGAGGGAGAAAAGACACGAATGTTTAAAAAGGTGAAACGGCGATGGCGCACACAAACGGATACATGGCGCCATCTCGTGACTGGCCGTTACACTACTGACACAAGCAACACTGCTAGTAGATGGGAACTTGCCGATAACGAATTCTGTAAATAAGCATAAATTCTAGCAATAATAGCGCTAACAAGGGCGCCGAATGTTCTTTTGTGTATCAGGAGCGTAATGAACGCTAGCGAACAGACCCGAACACATCATTTTCTCCAAATGCACAAAGAGTGAGCACAGCGCCTATGCTCAAAGCTGTTGCCAGATGTCACCACTGGTGTCATCATCATTGTCTAATGTTTTCAAACGAATCAGCTGATCTAGGTACTTTAACGAGTGCTGTCGTATCTTGGCATCGCCCGCGTTGGCGTGGCTACCTTGGGTGTGGCAATATTTAGCTCAGGCCTCACATACATGAACCATATTTACTTGCATAAGAACCCACCTCCTACTTTTGCTGCTGAGAACTTGAAAAAGGAAAAATAGCTGGTGGTTTAACTTTGGTTAACCCTGGAGAGAAGCGAAAGCCTCATGTACGCTACGTGCATTGCGCATTACCAAGCTTGTATTAAACACATTGTGCGATTCCCCAAATGTAAAGTCCGTTCTTCATTGGTCTCTTCGACACGCCGCCTTTTCAGGGCCTCATTCCGGCGTGCCTTTTTCGCATTCCGACATGCTACTGTAGCAGGGTGCTCATCCTCCTCCATCTCGTGCAGTGTTGTAACCTAGGCAGAAGCCCGGGGCTCCTATTTATACATGTAACACCCCTCTAACGCCCTCTACTTCCACGTCACACTGACATCACCTCATGTGACCTTGACAGTGGTTTGTTTGTTTTGTGGGGTTTAACGTCCCAAAGTGACTCAGGCTATGAGAGACGCCGTAGTGGAGGACTCCGGAAATTTTGACCAACAACGCAAAGCACATGGGCGCCTTGCTTTTCGCCTCCAGCGAAAAGCGGCCGCCGAGGCCAGGATTCGATCTCGCATCCTTAGGAACAGCGCTGTAACCACTGCGCCACCCTGGTGAAGCACCTTGACAGTGATCACGGGCCACTTGGTGGCCTACGTGACTATGCTCCAAAGTCACATGACGACCACCAGGCTTAACACAGAAGTTTGACCTCTACATCTCCCTCAAGGTGAAAACCATGCTTATCCGACGGCTCGGAACTACCTGCCGTAGTTAAGCTTTCGCTTCAGAAACGCTACTCGTTAGCGCATACTTCTGTTTCGTGCCGTCATAGCCCACAATGTATTTCTTGGCAGCACGCCAAGATGCTGCGCAGTGAGAACATCATGGTGTTATCTCTAGTGGTGGGGTTGGTTTGGTTGTTTTGTGGGATTTAACGTCTCAAAGCAACTCAGGCTATGAGAGATGGCGTAGTGGAGGCCTCTGGAAGTTTCAACCACCTGGGGTTCTTTAACATCGGCACCTTGCTTTTTGCCTCCATCGAAAAATGGGTGCTGCGGCCAGGATACGATCCTGCATCCTTGGGCACAGACCGTGGCGGGGCCTAGCGACGGGGGGGGAAGGGGATTTGGCAGAGTGCCAGTGGCCTTGAGAGGAGTGCCTGCGGTAGCTTGTTCAGTTCATGCAGTTGTGCAAGCCTGGTTTTCAGTAAATTCACTTTATCATGCGGCAATTGTGGTGTGCACCGTCCGCTACCACAAACTCGTTGGAACGTGTGATAGCAGCAAGCACCTTTTGAAGTGAATGATGCTAGAAGCCAGCGTCGTGATCACAGCTGACAGCATATGTTTTTTTATGTTTGATGGTAGAAGGATGGATGACTCTCGTAAAAAAAAGAGCCTCAACTTTTCCTCGTGTTGAAGCCTCCACTCATACTCACATTTATTTTTCTTGCGGTCATTATGCGAGTAAATACAGTATTTCCAGTTAGCGTTTTGTGTCGTTCTGACCGGCCAGTGATGTCATGGCGTGGTGAGTCCTAAAGCTTCCGCACTATGGGTTTTGTATGCGCACGACAGATGGCTTGATGGTATGCCCCTTCATCATCGTTTTATTTCTCTCATAGGTTCCAGACTACCGGGACAATTGGCATATAAAAGCGCATACGTAAAATACACTGCGTCTCGGCTGAAGCTTTAGTTCTCATCCGATCACCAAGGTAGCCACTGGTACATGCATGCACGAGGACTTTGTTAAATCGAAAGTGCAGCATAAAATTAGGTCGTTAAATTGCAAAAAAGGATACATGGTTTTCAAGTGGAGCAGCGATTGAGAAATTAAAAAGATGTGTTACATTGAGGTTCGCTATATTGAGATTTGACTGTATTAACAAATGACTAAGTTACAAAATATAAGCTTCTTTGCTCATGCACTTTACACAAAAGGATCCCGTGACACGTTTGCTTATGTTGCTGACATATTGCACACACACCATCTCTGCTGCAAACTCTGCACACAAACTTCGTAAATATCACAAAGAAGAAAGGCTTTTGGGTGGCGCTGGGAAGATAGGGAGGAAGTCTGACTTGCCAGGATGTACCCAGAGGCTGACGAGAGGGAACGCGAGCGAGGCATCTGATGTGCACATGCCATAGAGCAGATGGCAGCCATCTAAGTGGGAGCAGCTGAAATAGAAAAGTATTTCATGCACGGGAATAAAGAAAGAAATCGCGAGCACCTGGGCATCCGGAAGAATTTCAATGTCCTGGTTAAATAGCATGAATAAAAGTGCACAAAGAAAGGCACTCGTTGATGCTCGTGAAATACTCGTGCAGATACGAACACAATTGCCTAGAGTGGGGTGAATGTGGGCAGGTGAATCAAATAACTGCGCATGTCCTTGGAACATGCCCTAGAAAGCAGCTTAGCTGGGCCTCTGTTCACTGAACACCTTAGTGGCAGTGGTACACTGTATGCTTCATTTTCATCCTCAGCGATCAACTGTTGTGTCTTTTTCAGGTGCACTGAGATCCTTCCTTTAAGCTGTGCAGCGTGATCCATTGTCTCAACATGGGCGTTCTCGTGTTGGTCTGTCACTCGGTGCAGACCAATTGAGTGCAGGTGTGCTGCATTGCCCCAACCGGTGCAGGAAGTGAAAGAGACTTTGTTTTTAACAGCGTAGCTTTTACTGCACTTCCAAGAGGAACTGTCATGGAGTATGGGGTGATTGCAGAAATAAGAGCTACCTTCCTTTGAGCTACACATTAAACTAGCTTCTTTTTGCTGGTCTGCTGACATCGTATCATATGGAGCTGTTACTCATTGTAGCCAGTTAGTAAGGGCAAGTGTCGGTAGTTTGCTGCAAGGTAGAGTCTGACCAGGTCGTTCTTCAGTTTAACATATATAAATGCAGCCACAGAAAGGAACAAGACTACTATTACTGCGAGATAAACTGTGAGATAAAGAGCTGCGTGCAGAAGCCTTTGACCCACATGTGCGAGTTTTTGCATACAGGTGCAGTTTTAATCCCAATCTGCAGCTATTATTTTGTGGTGGGAATGTTCACAGAAAAGGAGGTGTCGCTGTTCTCGGCCATGGAACTAACAGCCGACTTGAGACAGATGGGGCATGAAGTGGACTTCCTTTGACTGAATGGCATTTTGTGCCCGCACAGGACCCATCGAAGAGGACGCAGGCATCGCTCAGTGAATACATGACGAGCATTGGTGGAGTCTACCCAGAGAAGCACCTCACTTATGTCATCTACGGTTTGGAGAAGTACTTCAAGTGAGCGTTCGTCCCTCTTGCTTGTTGTGAGAACTGTGCCCTGTAATGTTTTGGTGAGCTGCGATATTTGATAAGCTGAAACACTGCTGGCAGGTGCGCAGCACGCAGTTCAATTATTGAATGACCCACTAAGGGCACCGAGGGCGCTGCTCAGATTGAGGAACAGAAACAAGCAAAGCTACCAGCTGTCCACAAAATTTAAGTACCTGAGTAGTTCTAACTTGGTCCCCAAGTGCATTGCAGGCTTTGAGCCATGCTGGCTATAGCACCGCAAGCAGCACACGATAGTGCAACACGTTTGGGGAGCATTAGCCATGACTCCGTTCGTTGCACTGGAGGCACATACACATGACGCCCTCTATCTTCGACCGATATTACAATATACGCATATTTCATCAAAGTCATGGCTCAACTGCCACAACGCGGGCACGGGGAAGTCACCTCATTGACAGGATGCATTTTACATTCAGGTTATCTCACATAACGTGAGACAAAGACACTTTGGGCACGAAAGAAACCGGATACATAATGCTGTTATTAGCTTACACAGGCTGTGCATTTTTTTACCTTAAGCATGGGATTTTCGAGAAGATATTCTGCGATATAAGCAGTAATTACCTCACAATCGCAATGCCCAAGTGAGGGGGCTGCTCAGATTTGAAAAATTTGAAATTACCCCTCCTCCCCATTTTTTCGCTTCGATATTGTGATGAGTTGGGCACGAGAAATAACAATTGATTTAACAAACATAGTTGGCAAACATCTTCCGTAAATGCGCTTGCAGTGCACTTGAAGGTCAAGCTGTGATAGCCCTTTTCAAGCTCATTCCGACTTCCGTTACGGATGCCACACAGTTGATACCAAACAAAGCAGCGCAGGCCTACAATGCCTGCAAAACCTGCCTCCTATTCTATTCTAGGTCCCTGTGATAGCACTCTGATAGAGTAATCCGAGTCGCTTTCAGCCAGCTTTTGCCATCCTGCGCCGCCAGCTGTCGTGTAGCGTCGGAATGCAGCAACACAAGAAGTCAAGATCATACTGCGGACACCGCACAGGTGGTCTCTTAACGGCTCCAGCTTGAATGAGTTTGCAAGTGCGCTGGAAGCCTTGCCTATGCTCTCCTCCTTGCAAAGAAACATTTATAAACGCAGCCACTAAAAAAGTATTGGGAAACATAAAAAGTAATCGAAAACGGTATTTTTTTTTTTTCGGAAAAAAGAAAACATTTTCAAGAAAGGTGATTTCTTTTTTATTAGAAAAATTAAAGAAGCTTAGATTCGCATGCAAACCTCTTTTCCAGAATATGCAAGGTTAAGAATCGTGAAAATACGGTTGGTATGCACAGGTTCAGTATACATCTGGGATCAGCTGAACTGCTGAAGGCACCTCTTGTGTCTTGCCTTCATTGAAACATGGCTTCATTCTTCCGTTCAGTACTTGAGCACCCTAGCCACTCATCCAGCGTGGCGGGTTAGTGCAAGCGGCCTATTTTATTGCTTGGAAGAAGCCTATGATCACATGCTGCTTTCTTCTCAGACCTTCTGTTCTGAAGCGTAGACTGTAGATGTCCTCTTTGTTCTGTTCGAACCCAAGAAGATGCAAGTGGCAGTAACCGGACTCTCAAGGGGCATGTTACCAGATGTGCTTGTGGACCAAAACAGGGGTTGACACTTGACACTAGCAAGTGTAGTCTTTTACACTAGATGCCACTTTCATTCACTTCTGGTTGGTCCTGATTACTGATTGGAGCAGCTGCACCACTGGTTGGTTCGGTGGTTTGCGACCTTGGGTTGCAGAGCACTAAACTTCCGCTGCAGTGGCTCAGTGGTTAGGCTGCTGGACTACTGATTCTTGAGACTCGGGTTCAATCCTAGTTGCGGCAGTTGGGTTTTGACGGAGGTCAAACGTCAGGTGCCCTTGTACTAGATCACCGCATGACTGGTGAGATGGCTCTTGTCTTTCTGTAGAGGTAACCCCATGGGGTCCCACTCGACACTTATATCACGCACGTCTCACACCCAGAGTCCTGCCTTGGCATGTCCTCTTTGCTATGTGTTTTGTCGGTACCCCTGTCATGCTTGGGCGTTCTCCACCATGGGCCATTCTGTTTCTGCTAGGGGCATGAATAGTACAGCCAGCGTTAAATTACTTGACCAGTGGCCTAAGGCAAAAGCTGAAAACTATGCGTACTCTTGTCTGTTCTCGTAGGCAGGCAAAGAGCCGGGCAAACGCTGAGTACCGTGCCTTAGTGCTGGGATCGCAGCAGGTGATGCGAAAGCGCAAGCCTGGTGTTTACGACGGGGTGCCTCTGACTCGCAGGGACGTCCAGGAGGTAAGCACCTTCTGAGTGGGCAGTATTTTGATCCTCCTCATTATGGGGGGGAATGCGTTGCAGTTGCTGAACTGAGAAAATGCGCACTTGTGTTTTGAAGTTCAAACATCTTAGAATCATGACTGTCTGCAGACAGAATGCTTCAAATTTTATTTTATTTATTCATTTTATTTACCTATTCCTCAGAGGTCTCCCGTGAGACATTACATGAGGGAGTAGGCGTTACAGGGGAACAAGTAATAACGAAAATCACAATGAAGTGTTTGATGAGCCGCTTGAACACTTTGGGGTCGATGATTGTGGCGACTTCAGTGGGCAGGTCCGGTCCTGTGCTGTGCCCATGAAAAATGACTGCTGAAAAGTAGTCGTATGTGCCTGTGGGGAATACAGTGCATTAATGTGGCTGGAGCAGATGATTTGGTGGGCTTTTTTTTTGTGTACGGGTTATCAGAGGGATATGCGGATACCCTTAGATATGCGGATGATACCACTTTAATGGCAGAAAGTGAAGCGGAACTCAAGAGACTTCTGATGCGCGTACAAGAAGAGAGTGAGAAGTTTGGGCTTAAACTGAACATTAAAAAGACGAAGATCATGGCGTCTTGCCCTATCAAGTCCTGGAGCATCAATGGACAAGAAGTGGAAGCTGTGACAGATTTTCTGTTCTTGGGCGCCAAGATTACCTCGGAAGGAGACTGCAGCCATGAAATTAGGAGACGCCTGCTTCTGGGAAAGAGAGCAATGGTTAGCCTTGACCGCCTAGTAAAGAGCAGAGACATTAGTCTGCCAACCAAGATCCGTATAACTCGTGCTATGGTCTTCCCAGTTGTGATGTATGGATGTGAGAGTTGGACTGTGAAAAAGGCTGACCGCCGAAGAATTGACGCGTTTGAATTGTGGTGCTGGCGAAGACTCTTGAGAGTTCCTTGGACTGCCAGAAGATCAAATCAGTCGATATTGTCGACCATAAACCCTGACTGCTCATTGGAGGGTCAAATTCTAAAGTTAAAGCTCAGCTACTTTGGTCATCTGATGAGAAGAGAGGAGTCGCTGGAGAAAGATTTGATGTTGGGAAAGGTTGAGGGTCGCCGGAGAAGGGGTAGGCAGCGAACGCGATGGTTAGATGGCATCCTCGAGGCATTGCAGATGAAGCTATGTGATGTTAAGAAGATAGTGAGAGACCGGAAAGCGTGGCGTGACATGGTCCATAGGGTCACGAAGAGTCGGACACGACTGAACGCCTGAACTGAACTGAACTGAACTATCAGAGGGCAAAGAATGGAAAAATTTATGAAAAATGTTAAGGCACGCAATTCTACACCGTAAGGCTATAGAGAGAAAGTTTATTTCTGCCCTTAGTGCTGAAATACTCAGATAATAAGAATAATTTGACAAAATGAATCAAGTTGCTCGGTTCTGAACTGATTCGAGGGAGCTAGTAAGGTTATTTTGGTATGGGTCAAAAATAGTGTTTGCATACTCTAGTTTAGGATACACAAACATTTGGAAAGCAGGTTGTTTAATAGGGGGAGAAGCAATGAAAAGGTTATGTCGTATGTAACCTGGAGAGCGGTTAGCAGAATTTATTATCTGGCTAGCATGCTGTATCCATGTTAGGTCACACGAAATATGCACACTGAGGTAATTCACCATTTCAGTTTTTGCAATCTGGATGCTATTGATGCTGTAACAGTGAGCAAGGTAGTTGCAATGGCAGTGAATGGGCAAGTGGACAGCTTTAGTGACATTCAAAGGCATGAGCCAAGTGTTACACCAGTCCTGTATGTGAGAAAGGTCCTTTTGTAATGCAAGGAGTCAGTGGAACGACACAGTCGTCATCGAAGAGGTGGTTATGGGAAGAAATATTATTTGGCAGGTCATTAATGTATATTAAGAAAATGAGAGGCCCAAGCACGGTACTTTGCGGTATGCCTGAAAGCACTGTTTAATTGTAAGTTAGCATACACAAACTGTTGACGGTTAGCTAAATATCCTCGATTCCAGCTCAGAACGCATGGATGAATGTTAAGACACGTTAACTTTAACAAAGACGGCAATGGGGAACTTTATCAAATGCTTTTTCAAAATCTAAAAATACTGTGTCAGAATGTTGCTGTCTAGGTTTAAATGTAGATCGTGCAGAAAAAGGGCAAGCTGAGTGTCACAAGAACGATTTTTGCAGAAACCATGTTGATTTGGATTTAAAAAAATTTACGGACATTAAAAAATTAGCAATTTGCAAATATAAAATATGTTCCATTATTTTACAAGAGATGCTTGTTATTGAAATTGGGCAGTAGTTACTCGGTGACAAACTGCTTCCTTTCTTGAAGACTGGGATGACCTTGCCCACCTGCCAGTCACATGGGATTTAACCGGTGTGCAGTGAATCCCGAAAAAAGAGTGACAGAAGCAGGCTACATGTATGTTTAGTATTTGTTTTTAAAGTTTGGCGTTAATACCGTCTATACCAGTGGAGGACAAGTTCTCCAAAGATTCAGTGACTTTAACATTGACCATGGGATGAAATGTGACATTTTGCATGAGTGGATGCATAAGGTATAGTGTATTGGGAAAAGTGTCATGCGGTTCATTAGTGAAAACTGAACCAAATGTTTTGTTCAGAACATCTGCGACCTCGTTCTCAGGTACAGGAAGTTCGGACCTGTTAAGAAGTAAAATCTGATTTATTTGAACAGGGTTAATGGTCTTCCAAAAGCGTTTTGGGTTATTTTGCAGCATAGAGGGTAAAGTGTTAGAAAAAAACTGACGTTTAGCTTGAGTAGGTGACTTGTTGTATTCTGTCATGACTGCGTAATATTTCTGCCATGTGGTTGGGGAGTTAAATCGTTTAACTGAACGAAAAAGGCACTTTTTCTTGTTATTTAGTCGTTTGAGGGATGCGGTAAACCATAGTGATGTTACTTTTTCTGTTATTGTAATCGTGGAATGTAAAGGTCCATAACCCGATGCATCTCTGCTTTGAAAAGTAGCCAGTTTGTCTCGACAGAATTCAGTGGAAAGTTAGCGGCAAAGGTGATGAAATAGTCTGATAATTCTATGTTCATGCTGGCATAGTCCCCTCTATCATATAAAGCTAGTGTCTTTTTATTTCTTTGTTTCTTTAGTATGTTCAGTATCGAAGGCTGAAATGCCTCAAGCTTTATAAATGGAACGTTGGATAGCACTGAAAATGTTGCATTATAAGTGTAACGTGGGTACTCTCTAGCTTTCAGGATTGATCCACTTTCGTTTCGATTGAGACAAAATGCAAGGCTTCTGTGTACCGTGCGATGTCAGCATGTGTTAAAAAACTCCACGCTGTTGAAATAATCCGAAGCCCTGAATTCTGTTGGAGACATTAAAGCGGTAACCGCATGAGGTGACGAGCGATGGCACGACAAGCAATAACACGACACCAGCGCCATCGAAAACAAGCCACATGAGTGGCTTGTTTTCAGGGTTGCTCTGTTACCGCCACCTCATTGTTCAGCCAAGGGAAATATAATTATTTGTGATTACATTGTACAAAGTATGATAAAAGCACTTATGAAAATTCTGGTAATGCATAACAGTTCTAAGCAAAACAGCACAGTTGTGCCAAACTACATTTTGTGGTGCAGAGACTTGCAAGAAGTACTATAACTTTCTCTCGCTCCTTTCGATAACTAACATCTAGCCGCGCTACCCCTTTTTATTACCCTACCAAGCTTTCACTGAACTGTCTCAATGCACTCGTATATGCAGAGATCAGACAAAGTGAGCGTCTGCGGGTTCTATGCGCGAACCGGACTAGGAAAACAAACTTCACTCACAAAAAAGCCAGGACAGAAGTTGCGTACTTGTGATTGGCTGCCTCACGAGCTGCTTCCAGGCGACGGTTGAAATTTTTTAAAACCCAAAAACCTAAGCGATGAGACGAGCAGCAGTGCTTTGGCAGCCCTCAGCCCATCAAGTGATGCTGTTACATGGCTTATCAACGCAAATTATTGCCTCGTACGATTCACGCTTTAACCTCGCAAACCAAAAATCCACCTACACCAGGAATTGCAAAGTAGCTTGCAAAATGCGAATATATCGGAAAAAAAAACAATTTCATTGCCATCTCTGGGCACAGCCTACGCAGCTGCACAATTTTATTTATTATTATTATTATTATTATTTTTTTGCGGAAGTCACACTTCATGAAATTTGAAGCCACGTTTCATAAAGTTTGACGATGGGTATTTACTCTTCATTTATGCATTTAACTTGTTTGCGGCATATTTTGTACATGCTTTCCTTTCCCCAGCTCTGCTTAGTGTGTGAAACGGGATGCACCTTGTGTGTGTGCAGACACTGGTGCCTTTGCAACTGGACTTGGGCGTGACCTTCGCCACCAAGGAGAGCCCCCAGGAATTGGCCGAGTACCTTGCCAAATTCACCAGGGCCCTGGCCGAACGACCCCACAGGTTGGGATGAATGGCTCTTTCTTGCTTCTCCTCTTTTATCCCTGCCTTTGACGGGCAGAGTCCAGCTTTAGGAGTGAGAGCCTAGGCATGACCTGCAGCCTACGTGAAATAGGCGATCAGCGAGATCACCCATTCCATACAGGGTGCATGCAATTCCAAGCATTTCAAGCAGAGTGCAGTCTGCTTGAGCGGGCGATCAGCAAGCAAAAACCATTCTGCCAGTAGAAACTCTGACAAATCATAATTCACAACAGTGTAAACAATGATGATGGACATGAGTGTTCGTTCCTTGTTTACTTTTTCTCATCATTGTGAGCTGTGGAGTGGCATCAGCTCACCTTTGTTCTGATGGGTGCCTGACTGACTGTAAAGGTCGATTCACACAAGTGGCCGCTGGTCTGCGCATCACGTGTTCGCTGCTAACTGGTCTGGGGCCGCTGCCGTCAAGCGGACTCAGCGCACCAAAAAAGCAGACGGTGTCTAGACGAATTGAAGTTGCTAGCGACTAGCAATGTCGGGAAGCAGGAAAGGGCAGGAGACAAGCTTTTGTCTGCGTGCACCTCAGGCCTACAGACCGACCCCATCATGTCCAAATTCCCCCTCCTGCACCCCTATCCTGAACAATCAACGAACCACAGGGCACGAGTGCAAAGAACCGTCTCTTTCTACTGTTCCACATCTGGTGCTTGCGGTGAGAGAGTAAATATTCGGCAGCCAAAAAATTGAGAACAGTGGGCTGGTTGCCGCACCTAGCGCGCATAGCTTTGTGGCCCGCCGCTAAGCCCTGCTGGAGAAAAGGCTTTTGACATTTCTCGCTTGATTGGTCTGCAGGCCAATGGCATGCCTTACATAATAGTGTGACGTGTGAACACTTAATGCGCGGCCCACGGACCGCCGGTCCCTCGTGTGAATTGGCCTTAATCAACGAGAAGGACCCCTGCATGCACAAAGCTTTGCAGTCTTCTAGTGAGAGATGTCACTGCTGGAATAGCGAGGGGTCAAATGTGGCATTTTTTTTTAACAAAGCACTTCAGAGCATGCATTTTGCAATGCATTTCTGAGCAGGGAGGCCAAGCAGAGCCGGCCCCTGCAGCACCTGGCGGCTGGCTCTCTCTGCAAGCATGACAGCCTGCGGCGCACCTGGCAGGCGCAGCTGGAGCAATTTGCCAGCGTCAGCCGGGATGTGGCGGAGGCCATTGTGGGCCAGTATCCAGCACCAAGATTGCTTCTGCAGGTACCACCACCACTCGCTGCACATTCACCTGCAGGAGGGAACATTCCCAGGATATTTTGTGTTCGTCAGTGAATATTATGGGATGGTAGTCTAAAGTGACCATTTATGGATGGTAAATACTCTCACTGTCACGGCAATTGAGAACCTCTGCAGATAATTATGCAGTGAGAGATGCAGGGACAGAATTCCCAGATTCAGTAAAGAAAAGTGCTGTGGGTATTGTCACATAGCTACTGATGGAGATTAGATAATTTCTGGACCAATCAGTGCCTGTCTGGGATTGTAATCCAGAATAACAATTTACAGAGGCATCACTCTCTGATTTACTCATCGTTTGGCATACTGGACTGTCTCTGAAAATATGCAGCAACAATGTGGAAGAATGTATATGTCTGCAACTACAGAGTCATAAGAGGGAACAGTAAACAACCTCATGACAAAGCATAACAAATGTTTCTGGACCCACAAATGCCTGTCATGTATTGATGAGGGTGTGGGGTTGTGTTTCATACTGGGTGAAGATATGCTATGGCAAGGCAGAGGTACAAAAGAAATTTAACTAGACTAGGTCCTGGATATACTGAATCCAGATATACAGTAAAATACCACTTGAACGAACGTCACTTAAACGAATTATTCAGTTGTACGAACTTTAATAATTTCCCCTGCCGAAGCTCCATTGAACGCTATGCAAACGCTCTTCATTTTAACGAAATTCAATTGTTGCTCATTTCAGTTCTACGAACATTTTCTATAACGTCATCCTGTGTTTCCCACGTCATACTGAGCATTTCAACCAGAACAATGTGCACTTTTTACTGAATATTTTGAGAAAGCGCGTGACGAAAGCTGGCCGTCATTTAGCTCTGAGCTTAACTGGCTATCTAAACAAGTTTGTATCCAGCGGAATCACAGTTATATTTGCATGCTTAATTGGATCCACAGTCATAGCCACCCTTAGCCACAACGTCAGCCCTACAAAGCTTCTTAGCTTCAAGAAAAGCGTACGTATGCATGCTGGTTAAATGTGATCTGCGGAAGAAATAATCTGGTTGGAGGAAATGAATTGCTGCCTAGCAGACCGCTGTGCCGTACGAGGCTCACGGGAGCTTGCACACAGTGACCGAGGCCAAGACCACTGCAGTTCTAAGTTCAAAAGTGCTGCAAAATTTCAATTCAGCGAACTTTCACTATAACAAAGATTTTCCGAAGGTCCGTTGAGGTTCGTTCAAGTGAAGTTTCACTGTATATCGAATTATTGTTTATATCAAACTCTCAGAATATCCCTTGGAAATCCCATACAAAAGTATGACAGCATTGCTTACATTTATCAAACCCCCGTTAAGGCAAAATTCAATGTATTCAACTGGCGACCATGCCACTGTAAAGGGCACCTGTCCTAGCAGCTCTCTGATAATCATTTGCTGCGCATGGAGCCAAGTCCGCTGCATGGCCCTTGGAACATACTGGCTCTGCTCGAAGCACCATCCACGGCTGCTTTGATGGGAGCACCAACTCCAAAGGAGCTTGTATCGTGCGGTGTGAGACGCGAGCTGCACAACTATGGGGTTTTCCCACTAAGATCTAACAAAGGATGGTCGGTCGACCTTTAATATTTCCTTCAAAATTTTATACATTGTTGCTTGATGACTGGAAAGAAGAGAGCTGCGATTGGTGTTGCTGCCAAACATTTTTTCGGGGCATAGGGAATTAATAACGACGAAGAGGTGGAGTGCTGCACTTATCTTCTCTGCTGTTTTAGCCAACCTTGGTTATGAATTACACAAAATATGTTAACGTTAGGTAGCTGAAGTAAAACTTGTTGCTGAGCTAGTTGGTTCATGTTTGTTTTTATGCATGTTTTTCATGCATAAAAACATGCTTTTATTTGTATTCAGTGGCTTTTCTGAGTAGCGTAGATGTTTTTATAAAATTTCTCTCGGCCTAGGAAACAAAATTTTACCTACTTTGCAAAGCTTTACATCAAAAAAGGTTTATGGCAGAGTAGCAAATTCTACACTATGTTCTCAGTGTACGTTATCAATATATTTATATTTATATATAGCTTATATTTATATAACATTTTGTTTTAATACAGAGATACGATCGCGCTAATTTCAAGAAAACAGCACACAATGAAAACTTCTGAGGGCAATTAAAAAGTATATATATTTTTTATATTTTTTTACGCTTTGTCCATCTATTCTCCTCTACCTCAGCTTTCAATATCATTAAAAATATGTTGCACAATTTTGTTGCACTAGTAATTATGGCCACTTCAGTAAGGTCCTTGTGTAGGGCATAGCGCACCACGTAGATGTGAAGATTCTACGGAATTTGTGAATCACCCACAATCTTTAAATTTTGGCATATTGTAACAGGGAGAAATATATTGTTATGATGCGGCAAGCCGATGAAAACAGGAGAACAGAGATGATGCTCGGTGGTCGTGAGATGACTTTTGATGAATTGTTGCCGAGCCTAGCGCGTGCGCTCCTGTCTGCGCCACTGCCTGCTTCTTTTTCCTTGATCGTCCGTAACTTGACCCGGGGCCACCGAGCGATCGTCCCCATCTTGGACGAGGAAGTTTACCGATGTTGATTCCATGGCGTGATGATGGGCATGTCTGGATGCTTGAAGAAGAAGAGGAAGAAGGAAGAATAGAACGGCTTACCGGTATGATGATTCCCGATGAATCTTGGCCCAGGACACTCTCGGGCCACACGTTGCCACGACTTGATGGCGGAGGCCAAGGCATGCACCGCATGGCATAGGCAGGGGAGGATGTCTTGAAATGTAGCAGTGTCTTGGATCGTGGGGTCTTTGGTCTGCACATCTGGCCAGTGGGGTCACATATGGTCGTTCGGGTCTCTTCTTGTGTCTTGTGGTGATGTGTGGCGTCTCGGGTCAGTTTCTCCTTCGTCGTGTCTTGTGGTCGGGGCAGGGGGACGGGGCGGAGGAACGGCAAGGTCTTGCTGGGTCCGGCAGGCTGGGGAACAGCCATGCGATGCCTTCTGACCTTCAGCCGACGGCGCAAGAAGTCGCAGGGCACCGAAACTACGGACCAGGATGAGGGGGTGATGATGAAGTACCTCGCACCTCCAACCAAATGTTACGATGTGGCAAGCCGATGAAAACAGGAGAACAGAGACGATGCTCGATGGTTGTGAGATGACTTTTAATGAATTGTTGCCGAGCCTAGCGCGAGCGCTCCTGTCCACGCCACTGCCCGCTATTTACAACTGTGGACTAAAGATACATGCATTGAGAGACAGCCAAGTAGCCTGGCATTGAGGGCCCGCTGTTCGACGCACTTCTCTTCACCTTCTACAAACGAGCGTGCAACTTCGTCCTCATCGTTCTTCACCCGTAACAGTATCGCATCTAGTCATCTTTTGTCTCGAATTTGCAAATTTTCTGTGACAGACACAGCAGTGAATGATTCGGAATCAGTTTTGTACCCAGAATTCCTGATGCGCTGTAGCATCGGTTAGAGCACAGACGTTTTTCGCTATCTCCTTCACCATAACAGTGAAACTTTTTGAGGACAATTAAAAAAAATTCAATTTTTGATATTTTTTTAAACTTTGTCTAGGTGTCCTCCTTCACGTCAGCTTTCAATATTATTGAAAACATATTGCATAATATGGATGCACTAGTTGTTACTGCCAGTCCAATAAGACCCTTACACAAGAATTTACAATTGTTGTAGATGCGACTTCATGCCTCCTAAGCATAGAAAATGCAAGCAGGATTGGATTTCAGGTTCTTAAAGAATGCCCGACAGTACAGAAAAGGTGTCGATGGAACTGAGGATGTTAATTTTTAGATGTGATCACAGGAGCGGCCATGAGTGCGTGGGTATGCTCATCCCAGTAGTTCGTTTTAAGAGGTGGTGCAGTGAAAGCTTGTTTTCGTGTCTTCGTACCCACAGAGCTCGAAACAGTAGTACCTCTTGGGTAGCTGTTCAACGCATGTGCACTGGAGCTTCACTATTCTATCTGCCCTTTGTTCGCACCGCAACCAGATGACGATAGCATGGGGGTGAAGGAATCGAGAGCACTATCAGGGAGCTTTGAGCGTCCCCTTCACCAGAACGGGCGACAGCCGCTGTCGCATGAGAAACTGCTGCGCCAGATGCGATTGTTGGAAAGCATGAATGTGGTGCTCCAGTGGCAAAGTGAGGTATTGAATACTAAAAGAAAAAGAAATAACAAAAACAAAACTATTAGTAATCGGATGCACGTACCTATCTCAGATGACAGCATCCAGACAGCCTGAACTGGATCTTTGGCAGCGCGTTTGATCTGCTGTTCACACTTCATGCTGCCATGCATAGCTGGGACTGCATGGAAGAAACTGTGTGTACAGGAATGAAAATAATGTGTGCTGTCGAATCAGTTGGATAAATGAATGCAAGCCCAGAAATACTGTTTTATTGAGGCAATTCTCCATACCCTTGACAATTTTTTCATTTCACTAAAAGTTATTTGGAATATGTTGCTTGCTCATTGAAATTTATTGTCTTTGTGCGTAATCTGCCCTATGATGAAGGGGACTACAAAAAACGTCGTGTGCTGCCCAATGCCGCAGCGCATCAGGAACTCTACGCGTATAAAACTGATTTCAAATCATTCATTGTAGTGTCTATCACAGCTAATTTGCAACGTCGAGACAAATAAAATTGGCAGTGGCTTAGCTCGGCTATGCCAGGATATACCTAGCAAAAGCTAAGGCATAGCTTGGTTAGCCTTGGTTAATTTTGATTGCAAGTCCAGGTTAGTGTGGTCATCTAGCCATGTTGTTGTTGCATTAAAGACAAGACATTGTTGTTTTAGACAGACGTGCCCGTCCCGCGGCGGCATATTCACGGCATTTAGCCAGTCGTTCGGCACGTGTTCCTGTTTCCTGGGTGATTCGTTTCCTCTTCATCTCGTTCCGATGTCGATTCCAGGCCTCCTTCTGCTTAGCAAACTTCTCGCCGTCCATACTGCTGCCTCAACTGTGGTTACGGCACACGTGAGCTCTCCTTTTCAATTGCTATCAGGCATGTGACGCAGCTGGCGAAGCGAGCGAAGGGAAGCGCAACGATGAGCAAGTGGTGTGACGTGATACCAAACAGCGGCGGTGGCGGCTCCGTGGCGAGTGCGCTGCGTCCGCCTGCTAAACCGCTTGCTAGGCAATGCCTCAAGGTTTTTCTGTGCCTCCTCGGAGCGCCACCACAGCGAAATCGCAAGTTTGTGGCCAATGTGGCTTTCGCTACAAAAATGAATGGAGAACGATGAGGACGAAGTGGCGCACTTGGTTGTGGAAGATGAAGAGAAGCGCGTTGAACGCTGCGCTCTCATTACCTGTCTCCTTGGCTGTCTCTCAATGTATATATCTTTAATCCTCTTTTGTAAATATATTTCTTCCTGTTACAATATTATGCCAAAATTTAAAAATCCTGGGCGAATCACATATACCGTAGAATCTTCATACCTGCATGGTGCCTATGCTTTGCACAAGGGCCTTATTGAAGTGGCTGTAATTGCTAGTGCAACAAAATTATGTAATGCAGTCGAACCCAGATATCATGAATTTTGGTTAAATAGAACTCACGGAATATCCCCTTGATAATCCCATGTAAAAGTATAGGAAAGCTGCATATATCGAACTCCAATTTCACTGATCGTTTGATATATCGAACTCCGCACCACGCACTGGAAGGTGCACCTTCCCCAAAGACTATCGCATCACCCTCGACCATTTGCCGCGTTACGTTTTCAAGCCACGCGCGGAAGGAATGGGAAAGAACAGCATGGCGACGGCTGGTCTAGAGCAACGCTGCTCTCTTTCCCCAAAGACACGCGCATCTGCGGTGATCATTTGCCGTGCGCCAGCATGTGACGTTTGCAAGCGATGTGCGTCAAGGAACCAGGTTTGGCAAGGAACGGTGCGGAGCAGATGCACCCAATCCGCCTTTTTCACAAGATGTGGTACCCCCTGGGAGTGGTTGAAAATTCGTCTGCTACTGGTTGAAATCTTTGTTGGGAGACGCAGCCGCCGGCGAAATGGCGGTCTATACTTGACAGGTACCGCCATCTGTCACATACGCCTCACACCAATGTAAACTGCACATGCGCAGCTGGTGCGCATGTGCAGTGTTCAACCATGGTGTTCAACCAAGGGAGGGCACGCATGTGCAGAACGGTCTTGTGAAGGTTGTGCCCATTTTTCTGCTGAGCTTTCTCTCTCCCCTTCCTCTCGTTCGCAACAACATGCACTATGCATGCGCCGAGAAGCCAGCTCAGCTCGTGGCAGACAGAACGTCGGACGCTTTCGCCAGTGTGTGTTGTGAACTCTGCACTGCAGGTGACGTGGAATGGGCGCCTTGTGTCGTCATACTGAACGTGCGGCGTAGCGTAAGCTGTGGCGGCTGCAAACGTTAAGAAGAGACACATTTTTTTTTTTGCGGAAGTCGACGTTTATTCTTGTGTTGAACGTACAGCGTAGTATAAGCTCTGGCGGCTGCGGACGTTAAGAAGCGGCAGATTAGTGTTTTTTCTTTTTTCTTTTTTCTTGCAAGAGTCATCCATCTCTGTCGTGCTGAACGTGTGGCGTAGCTTCTGCTGCGACTGTCTACGTGGTACGCTATGCCTTGCACAAAGGCCTCATTGAAGTGGGTGTAATTACTAGCGCAACAAAATTATGTAACATCTTTTTAATGATTTTGAAAGCTGAGGTAGAGGAGAATAGATGGACAAAGTTTAAAGAAATATCATAAATGTTTCTTTTTTTTTTTTAAACTGTCCTCAGAAATTTTCGTTAACATTTTTCTTGAAATTAGTGCTATCGTATCTCTCTATTGAAATGTTATATAAATATAAGCTTTAGCTGTTTGATAGATAACTATGCTGAGAACATACTGTGGAAATTTTGTAGCTCTGCCATAAGCCTTTTTTGAAATAAAGGCCTGCAAAGTAGGTAAAATTTTGTTTCCTGGGCTGATTTTGAGAAATTTTATATAAACATCTACACTACCCAGGAAAGTAAGAATTAGTTGATTATAAATAAAAACATGCATATATTTAGTCAGACGATTTTTAGCTGCCTAACGTTAAAATAATTTGTGTAATTCTGAACCAAAGTTGGCCAAAACAGCAAAGATAAGTGCAGCGCTCCACCTCTTCGTCATTATTAATTCCCTGTGTCTGAAAAAAAATTTTGACAGCAAAGGCAATTGAAGATCTCTTCTTTCCAGTCATCAGGCAACAATATATAAAATTTTGAAATAAATATAAAAGGCCGACCGACCATCCTTTATTTGATTTTATGTGGAAACACCCTACTATGATGACCTGGTCAGTCCCTGCCATGTATTTGGCGCGTAAACTTGTGCCTGCAGAGCAACAAATGAAGGTGCGTCCAGTATGTTCCCATTTTCGACCCCTGGTAGGAGGTGAAGCGGTTCACGGGTGCACGCTCGTATGCCTCGCGGGTCGCCGTGGGTGTGATGATTTGATGGCTGTCAATATGCTGACGTGCAGCACGTCGCAGCGTGAAGTGCATTGCTAACGTGAGTGCACCATATTCACAATTCTCAATATCAAAGAGGCTTTGGCATGTTTCATTATGCAAAATTGATATATCGAACCATTTCGCGATCCCCTTTAATATATCAATATATCCGGGATTGACTGTATTTCATATCTTTAAGTAACAATAGGTTGTGATAAATGTGAACAAACTTGTTTTCTCTCAGGCATACCAGTCATGCAATGATCGTACACTGGGGGAGACGCTTCTGGCAGATATTCAGGTAGGCTACTTTCATTGCTGTACTGTTTGGAACAAGCCAACGTGCTTGTCTGTCCTCGTGATGTCGTCTTATTGTCTGACAGTGCACTGCTTGTGTACCACATGCCCTATTCTTGATATCCATTTTGTAAATGTGCTTGAATAACTTTAGGGCCACAAAAGAACAGTTCTGATTGAAGCAGCACTTATGTAGTGACAGTATGTGTGCACTTAGTTGTGAATCATTGTGATATCACACGTGTATGCTTTACAGTAAAACTTTCGCGCTTGCCTTTTTTTTACATCTACCCCGCTGTGGTGTTACAGTGGTTGGGGCTTTCAACCTCTGTGCCCAAGGATGCGGGATCTAATCCTGGCCGTGGCGGCCACTTTATGATGGAGGCAAAAAGCGAGATGCTCATGTGCTTTGCGATGTCTGTGCACATTAGAAGAACCCCAGGTGGTCGAAATTTACAGAGCCCTCCACTACGGCATCTCTCATAGCTTAAGTTGCTTGGGGACGTTAAACCCCATAAACCAACCAAACCTTTCTTTCACATCTGTTTTCATCTAGCATTTTTGCCTATTTCTGATGTGATAAGTACACCAGTTTGACACTCTTGGTGTAAAATGTATGCGACATAATCTTTTTATGGTGCAAATTAAGTGTAAAGTTACTCCAGTTTTACGCCAAGTATAACTGGTGTGAAACATATGCCACTTTTACAGTCTTCCGAGGTGTAAATGTAGCACGTGTTTTTGCATGCATTTCAGTGAGCAAAAATCACGAACAGTGCAGACAAGCCTGGTGCTAAAAGTGCTTGTAGTATTAAATTCCTCCACCGAATGTCGACTGCAGGTTCGGCGAGGGGCAGGTGCACTGCAGTCAACACGGCGGGTGGGTCCTGTCATAGCTGGCCGCATCTACCGCTTCTTTGTGGCTACAGACCAGGGCGCCTACTTTGACTGAGTGACTGATGCCACCTGCCTCTCTTCTTGGAGACAACGGAGAAAGACAATACGCATCAGGATAACAGAACAGCAGCAGCCGGCAGCAGTGCTTCTCTCAAGCATTGGGTTTCTTATTAGGCTATTAGGCCGCATTTACTGCCTCCTCTCTCCGCTAATAGTAAAACCTGAAACCAGGTGCTGTTGTTTGTAATTGAATTGTGCAGGTGTGGTAGAAGGGCTACATTTATGTGCTGCTTTTTGTGTTTATGTGCATGCCTATAAGAGAGTGATTGTAAAAGTGAGTTGTGCACTAGCAGATACCATGAGGGGTTGCATAATGTAGAATGGTGAAACAAGGCATGTGGCCTCCTGTATGGGCCGATCTGCGGAGTTTTGTCCCCTCTCGGGAGCTGACTGTGATTTGCTTTCACCATGGCAGTATGAGATAATAGTAATGGTAACAAAGAGAACGGGGAGTGAAGTTTAGCATTTTGTAACAAGGACATGCCATATGCTGGTGTTAAGCTGTAAATGAAAGACCTGTTGTTTGCCTTGGCACATTCCTCCACATAAATTTAGGATGTACAGCACTCTCCAAAGCATTGGTGCAAAACTGTTTGAGCTGAGGTTGTAAAAAAAGAAGTGGGAAGGAACTGAAAGACGCTTACAATACAAGAAGGCAACATGATAAGGGCCATCTGCTAGTGTAAGACCCATTTTTCATTTCTCGTGTACAGTTTATGGAGATGGTGCTTTTTATACATACGAGTTTTATATAGCATCTGTATGGTCGCCAACTTGAGCAAGTTGCGCAAGCTCCCTGGCTGTTATTCTGCTCATCTTGAGGGCACTTTTCTGGCTTTTGTGACACACTAGTGCTGACGTGCTGTGGGATGTCAGTGCACGTTAAAGAACCCCAGGTGGCCGAAATTTCCGGAGTCCTCCACTACGGTGTCTCTCATAGCCCGAGTCGCTTTGGGACGTTAAACCCCACAAACCAACCAGCACTAGTGCTGACACTTCTCCCATTTCTTGCTGACCTTGTGCCATCAAAGGCCTAGTTGTGCTGTTCTGAAAGGCTCAGGAGCTTTTGTGCGGTCTTGCTCTTAACAGGTCGGCTTCATGTGCAACTGTTGAGGAACGTACCCATTGTAAAGTGCTTATGCATTTGTTATTGTGTCGTTTTTGCCTTGTGTTGGGATAGCTTCTATTTTTAACTTTTCTAGAGAACTTTTCCAAATTGGGTCTGAGGGCAGCACAAAGTGTGCATAGGCTTAGTGTGGACTTTTCACATTGTTATTTTTGTTTTGTTTTGGAACAGAATGAAGCATCAGCTAATGTAGCCTCTTACGATTATTGGGATAGCCAACTTTATTTGGGCATTCAGACCACTGCACATATTTGCTTACTGCCTGAAATATTACTGCACTATTATTTGTCTTCCGATGTTTTTTATATGTTATGACCTTTTTCGTGCTGAAAATTTGCCTTTGGTCAGGGGCACCAGGACCAGGTGGGGAGGGAGGTGATGGAGTCAGAGTCTTCATAAGTATTCTTGTGAGGAAGCATAGTCCATGAGTACACGGGCATTTACATTTGGAAATAAACAAAACAGCAGGAGAAAAGTAGAGACGCTCACCCACTCTCAACTTCCTGCACCCCTGGTTCTGGCATTTCCCGCTTCAGGAGATGGTGAGAAAGAGGCAAACAATTTGATTGATGGCATTTTATAGCAGTGTGCATCTTTGTGAGTAATATATGAGACCTAATCATGGATTCATCTTGAGGGTTTTACTATTGCATGTACTTTAGATGATAATGAGGTAATTATTTGCAGTATGAGATTTTTTACCTTTTACTGCAATTAATATATGCAAGTAAGACAAAAGATGAAACCTGCATGTTTTGCAGCAGCTAATCCAGCCAACAAATATTTGGCTTCATCTTCTTTGGCTTACAGGCATCACGTTCCATTTTTCATTGTAAATAAAAAGTTTTATGCGTGTAAGTTGTTGTGGAACAATGTTTTAGCACCCGTTGACCTTATATGAATACTCAGGGTATATCTACCAACCGGGAAAAACATGAAAACCAGGAATTCTCAGGGAATTTGGATAATCTGAAAGAAACTCATGGAAAACTCGGGGAATATGTGCTTATATCAGGGAAAATTAGGTCCAGGTCTATTTAAAGGGAGCTAAACTAGCAATAATAACGGACTGGCACGGGTTGTACAGTATGGCGTTACGCGTCCTCAGCGACTGCCAGCCTCCCGCGTTCTGCTGTCAAGTGCACCATTGCAGCAGAGGGCAAAAAGTGCTGCCGTGACAGCGGTGCTTTGAATTTCGAAGCGTACTTACGGTAAAGCGGACATTTCTGCGGCGCTCTGATTGGCGGCAGAGCATGCGCTTTCCACAGGTGGGCTGTTCGACAACCCTCCCCTTGTTTTTCCCAGTGGACAGCTCCAACAAAGCGGCAGAAAACGTTGCGAGAATTTGTGATGCTTTCGATTTCCAATGCGGGCAGGCAGGCAAGCAGGCAGGCGGGGCCTCTTGTAGCTGTTCGCAAATTAATTGCATATGGTAGTGAGTCTCTTCTGATTTCTCGTCACGTGCCTTGGTTCCACAACTTCCTAGGTGCCTGCTTATTGTTTTTTTTTCGGTTGTATAATTTTCTTTTGTACCAAAAAAGGGGCATGGTTCTTTTGTTTGCAAATTACCAGCACTGCGACGAAGAACAAAGAGGAAGGACAAGGACAGGCGCTACTATCAACTGAAAGTTTATTCGAAGAAACACAGGTTAAATACTTACAGATGGTGAGCTCACGCTGTCAAATGTACCAACTAGCTCAAGCTTTCATACTACTACAGTTCTTTTGTTTCTTGAACCCGTCCTATTTCTGCTGAAATTCAGGCAAGAGTCTATTTTCTTTCTTTATGCTTTTCGATGGCCCCTGGAAGCTGCTTGGCGGCTTGCTATTGCCTCTTTAACATCTACGTCCCACTAGCATTTTGGTTTCATTTTGCAGCTCCCTTTTTCTTTAGCACCAAATCTCTTTCCGTCTGAATTACTTCTACCACTTCATACGTCCATGACCAATTTGCACCTTCTTTTAAGGCGAAAGCCTTTAATGGCTCATGCTGTCGTGGACAAAGTGTGTCCCGCTTTTGTGGCGTTCTGACTGGGCGAGGCGGGATGCGTTCCTGTTATATGCAAAGCCACACTTGAACGCGCGCCAAGGAACGCCACGCGACAGGAGTGATGGTGTACCGTAACTGACACTTGACGGAGAAAGTGTGATAAATACTGCACCTTTCTTTTCATGTAAACCAATTATAATTATATGTAGTACTGCAACGAATGCTGACAAGAGGCTAACGATGGGAGGCAAATTATAGGATAGGAAATGTAGGCTTTTGCCATTCTCCTCTTGGGAGACATCTGAGAGACTCTCTAAATTTTTATGTTCTTCTCTACCTCTTTTGATATGGCCATCAAATGTTTGTCGTTAGCATATCGAATTCCGCACTGTGCGTCATGTTTCCACAGTCCAGCGTTATCCTTTCCGCTGTACCCAAACCTTACCATTAACCGCTTATGGTCACTCCCAATGCTATTTATGCTTTCCTTGTCTATATTTATCAGATTTAATCTTTCATATAAACCTCCCGTCATTAGTCAATTCCATCACATTTTGCTTCTGTGTGGGGCGATAGAGTAGGAGTTCCGACTTATTCAGCGAACATTGTAAAAAATTGTCGTTTTGTGCTCATCTGTGGTGCCAAGCTAACAGAGTAATTTTTGTTGCTCATTATTTATAAACACCATCGCATTAGGATCGTTTTTTATCCCTGGAATATTGATATAATGCCTATTAAACTGTTGCGCTTGCATGTCACCCATGATACGCCTTTTTAAATCCTGCACATACATAGTCGTACATGCCAAAAAAAGGAGCAAAGGAATGCTAGCTGGAACATAACTCGGTTTACATATTATATATGAACTTTAGCATCCCAAAATGGCATCGGCTATGATGCACGCCATAGGGGAGTGCGGTAATTTCGACCAGCTGGGGCTCTTAACTCGCAGATTACAAACTACACGTACGGGCGCCTTCTGCTTCGCCTTCATCGAAGCGCGGCGGTCGCTACCGTGGTCACACCTGTATGTCTTTGGGTTCAGTGATCAACAGTCCTAACCACTAAGCCACTGCTGAGGGGCTCAACACAGTCCCCTATTCGTAATAAATCTTGAATAAATACTAACAGAGTAGAGAGATCTCGCGACTTCTGCAGCCAGAAAACGATACTGGTATATGTGAAAGCGCTGCGCAGCTGTTTGGACCGGCATCACAACCTGTAATGAAATCTTGTTTATTAACTCGAAAGCGTTACTTCGCTATGTTCACAGATTTCTGTCTGCAGCAGTTACGAGTAATTGAGAAGTGATAGAGGTTAATGGGTGGTGTCAATCGATAGAGGCTGATGTAATGTTGCTGCCGAAAAAATAATTAGGCCAATAAGTTATTTAGGTAATTAATTACAGGCAAAAATTGTAAATGTTGTCCACAGCAGTTGTGAGTAATTGAGAATTAGTAGGGGTTAATAAGTGGCGTCAGTCGATAGAGGGTGACATAATGTGTCGAAAATAATAATTAGGCCAATTAAGTAATTACTTAGAGGCAAAACAAAATCATGTCCGCAGCAGTTATAATTGAGAAGTAGAGGTTAATGAGTAGTGTCAATCAATAGGGGGTGATGTGATGTGCACGAAAAATTAATTAGGCCAATAAATTAATTATGTAATTAATTAGAGGCAAAAAATGAAACAGCAAAGTTGAAAATGGTCTCATTAGCGAATGTCTTGGCGCCACATTTGAATGTATCAAATACTAAAATAGTTCATTAAATCGAATGTGATGTGATAACTTTATTTTTCCACCAGATAAGGGGGCCCCCAATCCCCGCCTCTGCCACGCAGGCCTAAGGGACGGGAGCCGAGACCTCCGCGATCAGAAACAGGCAAAGAGGTCTTGGCTCTTCGCGGCTTCTCCCATCCCGCCAGACGGATGGCTTTTTGCTGTGAAGCAGGGACCTCGCTCCGCAGCAGGGCTTCCCAGGCTTCTCTACAATTTATATTTGTTTTAGCCCCTGGAGAGTTAGCACATTCCCAGATTATATGGTCGAGGGTCCCTCTCTCCCCACAGTGCTTGCATTTATCGTCTTTTCTATCGTCCATCTGGACATAATATGCCCAGACCGGGTTTACAAAGTCCCCGGCTTGCAGGCGCCGCCATGCGACTGCCTCCCTATTGTTTAGACTTATCCGGTGGTGGCACCAGTCTCCTGTTTAACCTGAAATTTTGAAGAATCTTCGTATAATTTTGCAGACACTCGTCCATGTTGCGGCAGTCAGGCGGTTCCACAGTTACCCGGAAGTAGAGAGCTCGGCCTAACTCGTGGGCCGCTTCGTTGTCAGGAACGGACGTGTGTGCAGGGGTCCAAATTAGGCGAATTTTCCTGTTTAGTTGTCTACTGGCCAGAATCCTTGCCGCTTCCAGCGAGACCCTACCCATTCCAAAATTCCAAATAGCTGTACTGCTATCGCTGATTATGAAATTGGCTTGCGTTCCGACGCAAGCGAGCGCTATTGCAACTTCTTCAGCCGTTTCGGCGTTGCGGCTTCTAATGGTGGCAGCTGATACCGGGGCACTTCAGCCGTTAGCCACCGAGGCGACCGCCGCCTCCGACGCCCACGTACGCAACCGACTTGCTGTCCATCGAATCGAAGCGTCTGATTAGTGCTTCTGCTCTCTTCTCTCTCCTCTCTGTGTTGAATATGGGATGCATGTTACGAGGGAGGGGGGGATGATTATATTTTCTTGGCAGTCCTGTGGGATACTTGATTTTCTCGTAGTCCCCTATCTGTCTGCAGGCATACCATTTTGAGTATAGTTCTGCCCGTGGTCGTTCGACTTAATCTTTCCAGCTGCGAAACTCTGACAGCCTCCGCTATTTCATCCCAGCTATTGTGCACTCCCATAGAAAGGAACTTCTCTGTGGATGTAATAATTGGTAAGCCCAGGGCCCTCTTTATGCACCGTCGAATGAGAGAGTCTAATCTCTTCTTCTCCAACCTGATATTTAAGAACGGCGTGGCGACTTATTACGGAAGCTTGGGTTAGTTTAAGCAAGCTTTCCTTCAGGCATCGTCCTTTCAATGCGACCCTTTTAAATATGTCAATGGCTTGCGTGGCGAATCCCTCTAGTTTTTTTATTGTTCCGTCATTGTATCCATTCTCCTGAATGAATAGTCCTAATATTCTGATTTGATCTACCTTTGGAACTGATTTCCCTTCTACTTTAATGTCAAATTCCCAGCTGCGCTTGCATCGGAGTGACTTTGGGTTATAGTAGATGAATAATTCCGACTTTTGCGACGAGTCTACGACAGTGTCCGCCACAGCCTGCAGGCGCTCCTCAATGCTCGCATCACTACCCCATGGCTAATCCAGAGATTGATGTCATCACATAAATACTGAAATTTAGCCCCTTTATGCTCCTCAGAGCTTCTGGGAGGCCCCTCATCGCCACATTGAAAAGGAACGGGGAGAGAACCAAGCCCTGCGGCGTGCCCCTGCTCCCTAACTTCAGTGTGGGGGACTGAATGTCTTGAAACTTCATGCAGGCAGTTCTATTCGACAAAAAGTCGCTGATGTACTCGCATGTTCGTGCACCTACTGTGATTTCTTTGAGACCGTGAACAATCGCTTCGTGTTTAACTTTATCAAAAGCCTTTGTCTAGTCCAGGCCGAGAATCACTTTGGCGTCTCTAGAACGCAAGTCGATTATGTCGTATTTGAGTCGGAGCAACACGACCTGCGTGCTCAAACCTGGTCGGAAGCCAATTATCTCGTGCGGCCACTGGTCGTTTTTCTCCATAAAGCGCGTCAGTCGTGTCTGGACTACATATGCTCCATCAATTTCCCCATGCATGAGGTTAGAGAAATAGGTCTTAGATTTTCTAGTTTTAGAGGTTTGCTTGGCTTTGGGATTAGAATTACGTTCGCTGACTTCCACTGCCGAGGTAGGTGGCCTTTAGTCCAAATTTCTTGCATATACTCAGTAAGAGTGCTGATGGAGTCATCATCCAGGTTTCTTAAATTTTTATTAGTTATCCCGTCAGGGCCCGGGGCCGATTTCGTTTTCAGTCTCAATATTTCTAATCTGACCTCTGTCTCCGTGATGGGTGCGTCCAGCTCCTTGTTGGGAGCTCCGTCATATTCTGGGAGGGGGACACTATGAGTATCGCCAATGTACATGTTGATTAGTGCATCCATAAATTCTGCGTCTGTACCCTTAAACGCGTGCCCTTAAATCTAATTCCTGACTGGGATTTTGAGTTGGTCGGATCTAATAGGTGTCTCAGCAGACCCCACTTTCTGGAAAGGCTCATATGCCCCCTTCCATCTCATCGCATCTGCTGCACAAATTCTGTTCGCATAATTTGACCGCATAACTTTCAATTTCTTTGTTATGTCTAGCTATCCTCCTTCTAAGATTACGGTTCCACTTTTTCTTCTTTAGTCTGCGCTCCATGCCATGTTTTGCCTCCAACATGTGAAGCAGTTTGCTATCAGCTATCTCCGGGGCATCGTTCCCTTCAAGAGTCTTTGTTGCCACTCCAATGTGACGCATGAGGGCCTCCGTCCATTTTTCTATGTTTGCAATCTTCTGTGCGGCAGCCTTCCTTCGCTTTTCCCTACCCATTGCGTAACCCTCGGTTGACACACACGGCGTGTCTTTACTCCTTTTTTAAGGATCGAGGCCAGAATGAAATGGTCGCTGCAAAAAGTTTGCTCTGAATTTTGCCAGTTCAGATCTGTCACATTTTTGGAGAAGGTAAAGTCGGGGGAAATGTCTACGCAGACGCTGTTACCCACCCTGGATGGAAAACTATAGGGTCCGTGTGCAAGGTGAGCCCCAGCTCGTGTGCGTCTTCCCATAACTGCCTGCCTTTAGGATCTTGTTTAGTGTAACCCCATTCCGGGTGCGCCGCATTGAAGTCGCCGACTATTAGCAAGGGATTACTTCCGGCTGTCATTATCGCTTTGCGAAAGAGGGCCCTGTATCTCACCTTTCTCTGCTGTGGCGTACTATACAAACTTAAAAGGAACACGCTTGGTTGCTCTTTTCGTCCCGTAAGAATTTCCAATAGCACTGCCTCATTTTCTTTCGTGTTGATTTCGTGCATGATTGCAGCAATGTTCCTCTTGTTGTGACGCGAGATTTTTCACCTCTGTCACTTGAAAACGATTGGAGTTTTGCTGCTTTACCCGTCTCTTACAGGGCTATAGGTAATGGTTTCTCATCTAATAGCGCCAAGTACTGTCGCACTAACGCCCGCTTGTGGTGTTGGAAGCCGCGACAGTTCCACAGATCAAAGACTCACTTGGTGCGCCTCTGGCCGTTATGGAGCTGATCAAATTTTTCCTCAGCTTTTTGCTGCCATTCTTTGATGGCAACTAATTCTGCCCTTTGCAGTTTGCTTTGCCCGTAAGGGTTTGGATCTGGTTTTGAATTTGATTTATTGCTCCCATAATTTGGGTCATGAAAGATTTGAATTTAGCTTCGATTTTGTCTTCTAATCTTTTCTCTAGTGCCATCAATGGATCAGCGCCTTCCCCTTTCCGTTTCATTGGGGTGGTCTGGCCGATTCTACAATCATCTTTTCCTCCTCCGGTGCCGCAGGCTGCGTGGGAGTCGCAGCCTTAGGGGCCAGGGCAGTTGGTTTCGATACCAATTTTGGTTGCGCTCTATGGGGGAAAAGGGACCCAGTACGCGCTTGCCCTTTACCCCTGTCAAGCCATAGCCTCCTTTATACACTGTGCCCGTCAACTCCGCGCTCCGCGGCCGCCGCCGCCGCTCCTCCTTCGTTGACAAGTTACGCCGCTGGCTGCCGAGAGATGGCAACGGAGGCGTAGGGTCACCTTCGCCAGGCGAGTGCCGGGTGCGCCGTGAGTGTGTCGGGTGCGCCGTGTTGCAAAGCGGTCCGGATAGCCACGCGCTGCCGCTTTCTCGCTGTTTCGTGGACTGTTTTGCAGTGTGCAAGGTCACGCTTCTACTTTTCTCTGCCTTCGGGTGCTGCAGAAAAACAGCATTGCACCAACTGGTAAGTGCCTACTTTGCTTTCTCCTTCCGGCGATCGCTGCGTAGTATTCAGCTGCTTTGAGGCTTGTAAAAAATAGTGACAGCACCAATGTTTTTATTAAGCGTCAATACTGCAATAGTAATGTTAGATGCGCACCTGTGCTTTCTGGACTGCAATGCTAATTGCTTCCCTGCCTAGCTGTTAGTGTGTTCCTGCGAAGCTTTTTTTTTTTTGCAGTATACGCTAATTACGAAAATTTGGGATAAAATAGAAACACAAGATTTACCTATTGTGAAGATGACTACTTTAAAGTGAGTTAAACCAAATCTTGCAAAGCCTATATTAGTTTCCCTTCTCGCACTCAACCGCATTAAAGGGCCACTGTCCAGGGAAGACCCTTTTAAGAAAAGGAGCCCGGTGTTTCGATCAGGTACCGGAGATAGTCTGTGCAAAATTCTACAGCGACACGCGCGCCGCAAAGCATCGAAAATACAATTCAAAGCTCCCTCATGCTCTCCTTTGAGAAGCCAGCTTCACCGTTTCCTGCGCTGGCCCGACGGGCCCCGATAATGACGTACGTACCGCGAACGACGTCCATTGGTCCGTCTCGCTGACTGACGGGAGAAGGATGGGTGTCTACCGCTCGCAGCGCGCTTTTCCCTCGCCA
Organism: Amblyomma maculatum; assembly: GCF_055883805.1. NCBI lineage: Eukaryota > Metazoa > Arthropoda > Arachnida > Ixodida > Ixodidae > Amblyomma > Amblyomma maculatum. Next base: position 162,932,902 of record NC_139348.1, read on the forward strand.
CGGCCAGACTGAATCCAGCGGCGCGCGCTCCCTCGACCGTTTTTTTTTTTTTTCGCGCTCGCGGAGAGCCACGCCCAACCTCCCGCCAAACGCGGAGGAGGAAGGGGAATTTGTATTGCGGAGGCTAGACGACCTCGGGCAGGAGAGTGAAAAACCTTTGCGAGGGAACGGAAGGAGAGAGGCAGGATAGAATCGGGTGATTGCGGTGGCTGTAACTGCGTTATTAGTTACTCTTTTCAAAAACATTTTGCGGCCTTGCGTTCCAGGGGCGAAGTCTCACAGTCACCGGGGAAGAAAATATTTTCGACCGGAGGGTGGACAGTGGGCCTTTAAGGCATGTGAGAAATAATGACAGCACCAGAAGTGTGTTTATTACGCGTCAGTAAGGTAATAATAATATTAAATGTGCACGTGTATTTTCTGGACTGCGATGCGAACTTCCTCCCTGGTTAGCTCGTCTGTGTGGTATGTTACATATGTGCTCCAGCGCAGTATTTTTTGTTTCGCTAACTGCGCAATTTTGTGAAAAAATAAAAACACGAGCTTTGCCTATTGTGACGATTATTTTGGAGTGATCGAAACAAAGATGCAACGCGTATATTTGTCTTTCCTTGTTTTTCTAGTTAAAAAAAAACGTTTGTACGACGCGCTGAATCATTGAAAGCAGCTGATACCAAAATTGTTCTCCTTACAGATCTCAATGACATACTTAGATGCAGTTCCAATCATCTGTAAATCAAGCTGGCTTCTGAAGTGCTATCAGTGACAGCAGTCACCGTGAACTTTTTCCCCTACTTGTGGCAGCTATTCATCAGACCACTTCTACATCCCAAGCAAAAAAAAGTGTGTGGCAAAAGGTAGGGCCGACCTTTCTCGCCGACCAAAAAGTGGCCGGCCGACCTTAGGCACCCGAATGAGGGCCGGCGTCGGGTATTGACACTGACCTAACGTCGGCCGATTTTCGGCAATCGACGACGGCCCGACCTTTTGGCCCGACGTGATCGACCACCTGCCGCACGTGGGCCTGCCGTCTGCCAGCGTTACTGAATGGTCGGCCGCTCGTCTGCCCTAGCATTTTGCTGACGAAAGACCGTACGTCGGCCGGTGGCTTCCCGACGCCGGTTAGTGGCCGGCATCGCCCCTCGTGCAGATATCATGCCATGCATTTAATATATCGTGGCCCGTGCATATATAACGGGGTAGCACATACAAATGCATCAAGAAAAGCAGTAGCTTTTCTGATGCCATGAAGAAACAAAAGCTGCAGTATTTGGTAAAAAATTTATTTGTCAACAGCGTTCAGAAAAAGCTCGCGATTTGCTTTTTAATAAGCGTGGATATATATATGACTGCGCGTGTGCCACATATGGAAGATGGGCTTGAGGCTTGGTCTCCTTCTTTTGGCAGCCTGTCGATCACTTGATGTCTGCGACTGGTCGGATCTGCGGCAGGTTCCATCTTGGTCAGCTGTATGAAGAAAGGTGTTTTAATTAAATATTTCCTTTTCGCCTAGACTTTTACATTGCAGGCAAATATAGGGTGAAAAGGTAGAAAAAATAATGTCTGCTTACTGCCACCAACTGCACTATCACATCAATATATTTTATGCGCTTGACTTCATGCGACCCTACTGAAAACGCATTAGCGCAAAGCCGCAATAGGTAATCAGGATCCGTGAATCCGCGAGAAAGGCGCGATCACTTTGTTTTGCTGGAGTCATGATGTTGCAATTTGCAACCGTAGCGCACTCAAACCTTATCCTCCCGAAGCGCGTTCTTGCATGCTAATGCTGCAATTTAATAATTCTAGCAAAACCAAGTGTCCGCGCTTGTCATAGAGCGCGTATGAGGGATTCCAACGCGGCAGAACAAACAGTTTCCGCGATATTTACATGAAACCTACAATAAGTTTATTCCGTAGAATACAGCTTAATTTTCTCAAACTAGATGGAACTTTTACAGCACAAGCGACCGGATATTTAACGATAAGTCATCTGATTTATTTTCGTTATTTAACAACCGAGCATTATTTTAAAAATTGTCTCATCAGCCAAGACGGCTATTTAGACAGCCCAACTCTTAGAAGCTTATAGAACCCGTTCTAAATTTTTAAAGCTTGAAACAAGTTAGCTGAACACCTCATGAGCATGTAAGCACCAGGAAATAATCCGCGCGATGAAAATACAACTGCTTGCCCAGAAAGCAAGCGCACAGAGCAAAATCAATGTGAAACGGCTCAGATCTGTGTGCATCACATATATAATTCCAAAATCCACAAATGAACGCACTGGCTCACTTACCTTTCCAGCATACCGCATCACTCAATCATCAATTTTCACGTATATACATCATTACAGCAGCAAAAAAAAAATAATAATAATAAACACGGCATAAATCTTGTACTCAGTCCTGGCACGAGCTTGCTTGGCAGTAGCGATGATGCTAGTACAGCTTCTGATCGCTCCTATGGCGAGAAGTGCTGCAATATTTATATCAGTGATAGCATTTGACATTTAACTGGGTTGCATGCGTCCCATCGATGTGAGTCGGATAATCGAATTTTCCGAACAAAATCAGCGCTAATACCTGTCCGGCAAGTGCACCGCCATGAAGAAGCGAAAGACCAGCGTTTTAGTGTAGAGGAGACCAAGGACTTCGGGCGTCGGCGATACGAGCTTCCACTGTCGAAGTCAGTTTTCAGATCAGCTGATATCGCCTCCCTGCACGATCAGCGCAAGGCGAGCACACCAATTACAAAATATGCATTTACAGTAACAAGATGCGCATAAGTCTCAAAACAATACATAATTAGTTGCAGTACATTATCGTATAGAAGAAAATCAGCGATAATTAGACTTACCTGGTCGGTATACATGTCAGTGCATGCACTTCGATGTGAACAAGTGAAAGACGGGCGTTTTGGGGCAGAGGAGATCGGACCTCGGACTGCAGCGAAAAGAGCTAATTCCACCGCCGCAGCATCGTTTCCAAGTCGGCTCAGCACGTCTTCCTGCGCAATCAGAGCGAAATGCGCACACATCGATTATAAAAAAAAAAATGTACGTAGTAATAAGATGCGCATATATATATACGCGCTCCAGAAACAGTTGCAGTGTATTGCCGTATCGAACAAAATATGTGCTAATTGGACTTACCTGATCGGTATAGTGAGTGTCCCTCCATATTAAAAGGCGACCATTTTGGGACAGGAGATACCCAAGGACCCAGACTGCAGCAAAATGAGCCAATTCTGCCGCCGCAGCCAGCCGCAGCCTTGTTTCCAAACGGCTCAGCAAGTCTTCCTGCGCGATCAGCGCCCACACCAATTATATATATATATATATATATATATATGAAGAAAGATGCAAGGAGTATATAACAAGACGAACATATGCTCCAAAACAATACATTATTATGTTCAGTATAATATCGAATCTAACAAAAAGCTCCTCTGATCAAGACCGAAAGATCATGTACTTACGCATGTTTTGGTGAACTTCGGCACGAAGAATCTGTACAGAGCGGCTGCAATCATCAGCTGCATATATGGGCTGTTCTTTTCAAACGCTGACTGCTGCAGGAGGTTGAGACCGATTGAATTTGCGCGAAATAAAAGCGCACGATAAAATTAGGCAGTAGGCATCGCGCGCGCCCACATGGACTCACGGAGGCTGGCCGTCGACTGAGTGGCGCCGCGCATCTTAGCTCGCGCGGGATGTGTTTTCCCGCCTTTTGGCCACGTGACCTCAAGAAGAGAGGAGGGGGGGGGGGAGAGAGAAGCTGCAAAAGCAGGGAGAATCTCCCTGTGTGCGGTGCATGCAATTCTTTTTTTTTTTTTTTTTCCCCGCTATTTCTCTCTGCTTCGGCATTCCTGTCGCCCCCCGCGGTGGGGTGCCTCGAGCCTTTCGCCTCCCCGTGGTTCTTTCCGCTTTGCCGCAGGGAGAAGAGATGGACCGATGGGGGACAGCGGGTCCCGCGCAGCGAGAAGCAGTTTCTTTCTTTTTCACGCCCCCCCCCCCCCCCCCCCCCCCTCCCTCGTCGTTCAAGAAGCGTCGAGGTAGTTTCTTTTCTTTTCCTTTTTCTAGGGCTTCTGTAGAGCCCCCGTCTTGATACCAGCGGCTGTAGTTCTTTGCATGAAAAAAATATGGCTTGGAGTGAATGTATGTAATGTTCTTTTAACCGAATATCTTCCACATAAACCAAGTGTGGGGCAGTAGAACACCTGCAGCTTCATTTAGCCAAAATAGCAAGACCTGGCTATGTATATAGTGTTCAGCAACTTTATCGGAACCGTCTTGGAAACTTTTCCAAGACGGTTAAGTTGCAGAACACTGTATATTATGAGTGCTTTTGCAGAGATTACATAGTCCATGCGGATTTATACTTCCCAAAGCGGTACGTGGGTTATTTAGAGTCCCTCGGGCTGTCATATTAATCGCAAACCACATTTCCGTTTTCGCGTTTGGTTTCCATCATAATGCGGCTTCTGCAGCTCGACTAAAGCCCGTGACCTCGAGCTCAAGCTGGTAAATACCGATTGAACCACATAGTAACTGCAGCAAGTTTCTGACAAAAATATATTTTGTCCATTTGTTTTAGGGATGCATGAAAATCAGTAGAAGGTCGCAGGGCAAAGTGCACCGGATCCGGATGAAAGCTCATAAAAGCTCACCGCCTCTTTTCTTGACCCCGTACGAAATGTAAACTCACGGAGGCTGCGAAACGAATTTAAGGGCGTTTAGGATTGATAGGTTTCGAGGGCACTGGCAAAAGTAATTGACGGTTAACATATAAACCTTAAAGGCACGTGATCTCTTCGGTTTACCGTGGGTTTGCTTGGGGTTACGTTATAGGTTAACTTTATGATGAGGTTGTTTAAATTCAGAGGTTACCATTTAACCATAAAAAAAAAAATGGACAATTACATTCGTAGGTTCATAGCAGTTACCGCGCAAATCTTAGGCACTTAATACTAAGTATGCTTCGAACAGACAATCAGCGCCTACAAGTTCACAAAATCAAGCATAAGTTCATGACAACTCGCGATCAACTACAGAGTGTATCATACCCACCGCGGCTCAATTAGCGCGCGGTTAAAGCTTTATTTCAAAATATGTATAAATAACAGTTAATTTCACCTTCTGTTGCGCAATGTATAATGCTATCAGCAGGCTCAAATGATATAGTGTCAATATATATTATGCACGCGGTATAACTCAATGTTGCATAAAAATAGCTGTTTCAATGATACGAATTTTCCACTTTTCTCCTGCTAAGCCGACTGCCTCATGGAACGTAGAGGGGAAACCTGCTGTATTGCAGGAGACTTTACTTTGATATGCACAATGTTATTTAGGGATATAATATAGCAGCAGTGAATACGCGGCTGGGGAAAAGGGGATTCGAGGAACTTTATATATATTCTGGCATTTCATACCATATTTCTGCGTGTGAGGCTGACGTTGAAGAATTTAACAATGTAGACCGCCACTGGTGCAGGAGCCGATCGATCCTCGTCATGTTGCGCGGAATTCTCAAAACGCAATCCCTTTGAATTTTCTCAAAAGAACCAAAGGTTACTTCTTGCACAATGCTTGTGTTCGCAGGAAGTATACGTTCGACAGGCGAATCGTCCGGGCGATCGGCTCTTTGCGTGCCTTTCATTTTTATTTGAAAACTATCAGGACCACATTTGTGTTCTGGATAAAGACAGTCGGCCTCGGCATATTGATATATAAGGAATAAAGCTTTCCTAATCCCCGTGTTTTAACTGAGGCGGGCAAATATTTGTCCCAAGCTGTTCCATTTATCCTCATGTCGGCAATATACTCGAGTTTCGTCTATCGAGAGTGCAGCATATATGTATATATGCGAAGCGTTACAGCTCATTTGGTCCAAAAGCCACCTCGCTAACCTGGTTTTCGCTTGAGTATCGTCGGGTTTTGTCTGAAATATTCGGAATGTGGTAGTAAATATGGAGATGCGGTCCAGGTTCCCACCGGGATCTGTGACAGTTGCTGCGCCTTTACTTTCCTATAACCAATTTACAATTAACTGCGGTTGTCCACCGAAAAAGAGAGATAGAGAGAAGAATGAGAAGGCGTTGTATCCCGTCGAATGTTAAGGGGAAGCTTGAGCGTCCCCCTAATTTTTATTTCCTTCTTTCAAATATTATTAACTATTCCATCGTACTACTGTGTAAGGTCGTGGAACAATTTACTCTGTGCGACTGCAGACGTGCGTAAGTGCGTGCGTGCGTACGTGCATGCGTCACACACGGCTTCGTGCCGATGTCGGGATCGACTATTAACTCAATAATCTCGGACATCTTGTTCATCCTAAAGTTATAGCTAATTAACGTATGCGCGAAACTTCTGATAAAGCCTAGTGCACACAGGTGCCAACTTTCCCACATCTGTGTTCCTTGATTGTTTATTGATCCAGCCTCCCAATGATACGACCCTGCATGGCTTAGCACGTGTTTTCTTGTGGATTCCTCTTGCAAAGTCAATCTACTTTGATTATATTTTCACTATAGCTAGGTGGTGGCGCCTATCTGGGTTCCGCCTTGTCTTCATTATGCCCTTTGTTGTGCGCTATTGGGTATCCGAGTTAGTGGATCACATAGGTTAAGTTGGGCGGCCTTAACTATTATACTGGCTTGGAAGTAGAAGGCAGATGCTTGTAGTGCATGGTCAGGGGAAGCAGGCGCACGTGTTCGCATAGTTAGAGGAGATGTTTGTAGACGGAGCATGGATAGCCATAGCAGTATCTAATCTCTGCGAAGCGCTCTGCTATTCTGCGCCCCTATACATATGTGCCAAACGTATGCGAAGTGGGAGACGCCTGTTGCACCCTATCTCCCGCATGCTCTAAGAGACTTTCGGTGGCGCACTGAGTGTGGCGTATTCGATCCCCACCAAATTAAGACAGGCTTTACAGCTGGCATATTGATCCGCACAGCATCAACTTTGGTCAGGTCGAGTCTCATACACGTGTCCTTAAGGACTGCGTCGCAGCTTGGACATTCCGCTACCTAGCGCCGCGAGCTTTATCGTCGCACAGTGGAAGGCCGCGCGAAGCGTTCGAACAACGTGTAGTGAAGTCCGTGGGATTGATCATTTGGCAGAATAGGAACGCGGTCGATCGTATTCTTTCGGTGACCCCGTTGTCTACTGTTCCCCATGCTAGTGCGTCTCACCTAGATATAGCCAGCTGTTAGTTCTTGGAGAGCAAAGCTTTATCCGGAGGTTGTTGACGCGGCACATCCACCTCAGGAAGGTCACTTGTACATCGAAGTGATTTGAACTGGGTGCTTGTCTTGAAAGACGCAAGCCTGCGGCTCACGCGTATATGTGTGAGCACAAAGGATCGAGCAATCGACTGTCTGGAAATTTGTTAAGGGGTCAGAGCTCCCGAGGGAGTCCTGTTGCAGCTGCGCATTATTGATATACAACGTGTGACCAGAAACTCACTGCATTATATATTTCTTGCCGCTACCTTATATGTTCGGTACTGTTTGCTGTTTTACTGGAACATTATTTATTGTCCCAGTGTGTTTTGCTATTTCCATGTTTATCAATAAGATTTCTTTGGTTCCCTGCTATGTAAATGGTTGAAGTTCACGCCTATGACGTCATGATCGTTTCTACTCTCTTATCCCGGTACTCTTCAAGCAGAAGTCTTAAGTTTCTGGACCTATGCAGCATTCCTTCCATATGCAGGGCTATTCTACAAGCGATCTCTCGGCTTAGTACGTACGACAGATAATTCGCTTTAATCACTTCCGATACATGTTCACGCCTTAAAACTAAAAGTTCTCCATATTATTAGTCTGCAAGCCACAACAAAAACCCGAAATTGCGGCAGCTGCTTCAGGAAAGAATTCTTTTCAATTAGCTTCTTTTATTGCGCGTACTGAGTCAAATGCTTTTTCGTAATCAATGAATGCTATGTATAAGGGCTGGTTATATTCCGAGCATTTTTCTATCACCTGATTGATGGTATGGATATGATCGATAGTAGAGTACCGTTTCCGAAACCCTGCTTGATCCTTTGCTTGATTGCAGTCTAAGGTTGTCCTGATTCTATTGGCGATTACCTTAGTAAATACCTTATACGTAACAGACAGTAAGCTGATTGGTCTGTAATTTTTAAGGTCCTTAGAGTCCCCTTTCTTGTGAATGAGGATAATGTTTGCATTCTTCCATGCTTCCGGTACCGTCGATGACACCAGGCACTGCGTATACAGGGTGGCCAGTTTTTCTAGCACGATATCCCCCCCGTCCTTCAGCAAATCTGTAGTATCGGTATCGCTCAAGAGGAAAGTGTACAACAGTTGCATCTTGCCTGTACTCACCTATGGGGCTGAAACGTGGAGGCTAACCAAGAGAGTTCTACTTAAGTTGAGGACAACCCAGAGGGCTATGGAACGAAAAATGGTAGGGGTAACATTAAGAGATAGAAAGCGTGCAGAGTGGGTCAGAGAAATAACTCAAGTTAATGACATTCTAGTGGAAATTAAGAAGAAGAAATGGACATGGGCAGGACATGTAGTGCGAAGAGAGGATAACCGATGGTCGCTGAGGGTAACAAACTGGATTCCAAGGGAAGGAAAGCGTAGCAGGGGGAGGCAGAAAGTTAGGTGGGCGGATGAGATTAATAAGTTCGCAGGGGTCAAGTGGATGCAGCTAGCACAGAACCGGGTTAAGTGGAGAAATATGGGAGAGGCCTTCGCCCTGCAGTGGGTATAATCAGGCTGATGATGATGATGATTGCGCGTACCTCGTGTAGCTCTCAATAAATATTCTTAATTTTCAATCACTCTGTCTAACATAGGGGTCTCAAACTCATATTGATATGCAGGATGCGTTGAGAAAATATGTCTCTCGCGGACCAGGAGTGGACAGTAACAAGCAAGAAAATATAGAAGCCATAATTCAAAACAATCTGTAAAACAAAAGCGAAATACTAATAAAATAAATAAAAATCAACTGTTTCGTTCCTATGAAACTACACTCCCATTCTTTGAGCAAAAAGAAAAAAGGAACAAAAAAAAACAGAAAAAGCGGAGCATCTTCGATTTTTTGTGTCCAAACGCGCCGGAGGAGCTTCAGGATGGCTTGGCGGAGTTACTGAAAGGATACAGCGGTTGAAAACTACTACAGTCACTTGTCCTGACAGTATATAAATGCGAATGAAAAAGAGGTCTGGTTGTCCAGCGCCTAGTTATTGAAGGTAACAAAGTTGACTGTCTTGTAATTTTAACTAATAACGCGCAACTTTGGAAAACGCGCTTACATTTCCAACATTTCGTTCGCACGTACAGCGTCCTCGCGCGCTCGAGATCGTTTCTTGGTCGCGCTCTACACTTCTGCAATGAACTTGAAAGCACGCACGCACCCACGAGCACAAGCTGCCGAGTCTTCCAAGAACTGTTGACAAGAAGCGGGGGAGGAGAGGGGGGTAGTTTCCGGTGTAGAATCGGACCGCTCGCTGCGAAAATGCGCCCCTCCGACTTCCGAAAAAAAAAAATGAAAAGAGCCGCCCGTCTCACCCCGGCAGGTCGTAAAAGAGGATGAATGGGCCACACGCAAAGAAACAAAACCAAATGACAAGGACGCTGGCCCGTTTTCTCGCGGCTCTTAGCTTTACCAGACTGTTTTGAGAAAAAAAGTATGCGATTAATAACCTGGACAATAATCATTTTCCTTCGTTTTTTTTTTCTTCATGTATTTGATCGTAAGACAACTTTGTTCGAAAAGAGCTCCTTCAAAAATAGTATACAAATACCACAAAACTGCATGCTCTCTTCAAAGTCGGCGTGTATACATCTCTTCTCTCGCCCAGTCAGGAACGCTCGCCACCAACTTTCGAGCTGCGGGGGTGACACAGTTGCCCTGCCCTTCCCATTTCCCCCCTCTTTTCCGCCCTTCCTTCGAAACGTCCGAGCGTGAGGTCGGTTTTGTTTCGTCCGAGTCTCCCTCCGTGTACGCATTTCTCTTCTCCTGCTGCGAAGTAGTGTTTTTAGAATTTGTCTCTTTGCTTGCCTGCCGGAGCGTTCGCCGCGGCCAAGGCTTGCCAGTGCCCTACGCATAATTTCTGCCCCCGTGTGCTTTTTCTCTTCTGTCCGCTTCTTTTATTTTACACAATAGCCTTTTCCTCCCTTACAATGAGAAGTTGCGTCTACTCAAGTGCCCTGCCATATAGCGGACGCATTTCAGTGAGTGATACGGGCTAAATGGGGTGTACGGGAGCTTGTGCGCCAAAATATAACTGATGTTACAGCACCTACAGCTGCGCTTCGTAATAAGCAAACAGTATAATGACATGATCCACACATGAAATCGCGGTCACCTTGTGGCTTGCTGTTTATCAGAACTCGGTAAATAATTTTACTAACAGCTATAAGGTTCACTAAAAATGTGAGCGACAAGTTAAACAAACAATAGCATTAATTAATGTAACAAAACATTTACACTGAATAGCATGTATCATTTTGTTCCATACTAAGCGCAAATTACATAACATCGCGAAAAACCAAAGCCAAGTAACAGGCAAATTTAAAAAAAAAAAGTAGCAGTCGTGCTCATCATAACTTTTTTTCAATGTACCGCCTCAACAGTCGGGCCAACGCATTGCCGCACTCTTGCCATTAACCTGGCGCCGTGCCCGGCATTTAGTCCGCCCAAAACGTCGGGCCAAAGGCCGCTGCGAACTACTTGCCGAAATGGCTGGCGGCTACCTCCGGGCCGACCGCTTGCCGTGGTTTACTAGCCGACTAAGTAGGCTGCCGACCATTTTCCGAACGTCGGCCACACGTAAATGGTCGGCCAAGGATGCTTGGGATGGTACTCTTGAAGCACAATTGCTGTTTGAAATGTGTAAATAAATGCTGGTGCCTTTCTTCTTAAATTTTGTTTTATTGCAGCATAGACTAGCGTTGTAATTTTTTTATTACCATTGGTGCTAGCGGAGCAGTCATGCAGTTTTTCGAGCCATGCGCAATTTCTTGAAACTGCCTGACATAAAATGTCATATAGCGTTGGTGTTATTGCCTAACAGGTATCATGCTCACTTGTTATGCTTAGTGGATGTCGGCCTTACAAGTAAATATGCTGAATATGCACGATTCACGATTCATGCTTAGGAAAAGTTATCACGCTAGCGAATAACAGCGCTCCCGCCCCGCGCCGACACTCGTACCCGTGCGCCTCGACCCCTACGTCAGCGGCGCCCTCAGCGAGGGGACCGCGCAACTTTACTCGACGGCGCCGCTCTTGTTCGCGCGGCGCGTTGACAGGCACAGAGTATAAAGGAGGCTATGGTCAAGAGCGCAAAATAAAGTGCACTTACTGCGAGTGTCACTTACGAAAAGTGCACTCTACCGCTGCTAAACAGCGTAACATAAGTGCACTTGCCAAAGTGTGCACTCAGGTATGAGTGCGCGTTCGCAAAACAGACTTCGAGGGCTGAGCGCGTAGCTTCGCCGTTAGAAATTTCTTCGTCACAAATGTATTATGTAATAAGATATGTATATAAGTTGATTTTACGTGTTTTGCAGATATTTTCATTTGATGAAATGTTTTATAATAGCGACGGGCAAAATATCAAATAACAAAAACGTGATGTAACCGCGTAAGCAACTTCCACATGCGCCACTGCGGCTACGCCATTTTCAGTTAGGGGGCGGTTGTTATTGTTCATGATGTTCGTTGATAAGGGGTCTATGAATCATGGCCCGGTGTCAAACTTTAAGCATTTTTTAAATGGTTTACTACTTTAAAAAGCAGTTCCCTTAACTTCGCGCTTGGAGGTTACAATTTCTTTTTTAAAACATGTTTTTCAGTTGCTAGTTTCGTACCAACGAGTGCTTACGTGCTTATAGGGGAGAAAACCTGGGCCAGGGGGCGCTGCGCCGCTCTGTGCGTCAGCGCCCTCCATGGAGACCCCGTCAAAATCTACGCGCAGCCCGGCCGCGTCGTCTGCTAGCCGCCACATAGAAAAGCACGTCGTCGTCTGCTCCGCGCTGCTTTCTAGCACGTGTTTGTGCGCGCGCGCTCGGTTGTTTCTCTCCTCCTCCGGCCGCATTGTGGCCACCGTCGCGCTCTAACAATGAGGGGGGAAGAAGAAAGAAAAGAGCTAGAAGGAAAATAATGACGGCGCACTTTTTTCGCGAAGCTTGTGTGGAAACGGTAACGGGATGGTTGTGGGCCTTTCTTTTTCTTTTTTTTTTTGGGGGGGGGGGGGGGGGGGATATCTCGTACCGTTCGTGTGTCGTACTTCTCTAACTGGCGGTGCTGAAGCAGCCATCGTGGAACCGGGTCGGCCTCAAGAAACAGATATTCGTCATTAATGCGATCACTTTACGTCAATCATCCTATCCTCATACGCGATCCTGCTTCGGGAGCTCAAAACTGCGCGTTCGCTATAGGAGATAACTGAACTAGGAATTGCGCAGCGTAACAGTGGAATTAAGAAGACAAAGATTTCCGTGGAGAGATGTCCCCGTCTGCATGGAAAGTCGTCAGACATTTCCTCGCTGTTCGTCTCGTGGAGAGGAAACTGCCGCAAAAATGGCATGCCTCGGCTTCTGGGGAATGACCGAGGTCGTTAAGAAACCCCTCATCGTTAACGGTAGCTAGGTCATTGATTTCGGATGGCAGCGCCGCAGCAGTGAACTTCCCCTGGCCGGTGTCGGCAGGAACCAAAGGGTAAGGCGGCATGCTTTGTGCCTTTGTAGGGAACGCATCCTAAACGCGCCGAAAACAGGCCCCACGGCGCCGGCAGCACTGCCTAAAACGTTTGTCCCCAAAGAGCTGAATAGGCCCCTTTCAAGTGACCAGTCAAAAAGGGAAAGGAAGGAGCACTCGAAGGCTGGACCCTTAATTCTGTGAACATGGACAGAGGCATCAAGAGGTGCCGCTTCAAGTCCTTTAAGATACCTGTCGTTTGCCTCCCGCCTTCAAGCAGCGAATTCGCGTTCATTTTTTTTTATATATGTCTGAGCCTGCCAACAAGCGCTCTTTGAAAACAATGTCCGGCGATCAATTAATCATAATTTCTTGCTTTCAAAAGCACCGATAAAAAACATGCCTCCAGCCAGCCTCTATGTCAGCCGGGGCACAGAAAAAAGCAAAATTAAGAAATCCCACTGGCAAAGAGCGCCGGCTTTGCGCGCGAGAACGCGCCACCAACCCCCCTCGTGCTCACTCTCCTTCTCCCGCTCCGCCTGCACGCGCGGCTGAACGTAGCACGCGCTCCCGAGCGAGCGGGCTGCGCAGACTCCGCAGACAGCCACGCGCAGCGCGGGCGCGGATGCGCGTAGGTTTTGTAGTTCCTCTCCGCTCCGCTGGAAACCGAGCGCTGGCGTCGCGGAGCAAACTCCAGCTTTGGTTCCCTATGCGAGTGCACTTCGCTTTCCCGCTTTAAAACATGTTTTAAAAAGAAATTGTAACCTCCAAGCGCGAAGTTAAGGGAACTGCTTTTTAAAGTAGTAAACCATTTAAAAAATGCTTAAAATGTAAGCGTAAAGTCTCTTTCATGCTGCGAAGTGCACTTGACTGGGGTATTATCTATGGAACTCTTGAGTGAGCTTATTAATGATATCTTTAAGCTCCCCAACTTCTTTCCTTAATTTATAGATCTCGTCCTTATCATTTGCCTGGGGAACCCCACTCCCAAAGCTTACACTTTTACAGTCCCTGCTCGGGCTCCGTTTCTTAGTCCACGGGTTCTCCGGGTCCCTGGAACTCCATCTCCAGCTGCGTCTGGATCCGGAACGCCCCCTGGAGCGGGAACTCGACCGGCCGCGCTGCTGTCGCCCTTCAGTAGTCTCCTCCAGCCTCGGAAGAGAGTCGTTTCTGGCGCGAAAATCCTCGTTTCCACGCTTGACCTTGGAACGACCTCGGTGATTTTCCTCGACGGTCGCTTCGACTTCCTGTTGCTGCTGCTTCTGAAGTTGTTGCTGCTGTTGCATGTTGATCTTGCATTCTCAGTTCCTCTTCTTCACCTCGTATAGAACGCGGTAGAGTTCTCTACATCTTTTGTCACCGAGCGGGTGTCCTTTCCTGCATACCCTAGTAGCACACTTTGTTGCCTCAATGTGGCCGCAATGTTTGCTTTCAACATTGCCTTAACGTGGCTAGTGTCCTCTTTTTGCCACGTTGATGCAACATACATAAGACAACATTGAAGCAACATTGCACCAATGTTACAACAACCTTTAGTCAATGTTTAAGCCACTTTTGAAGACGATATTAATGCAACATGGCTGCAACATTTTCTTAATATTGGTACAACTTTTTATTTGCACACATGCAACATTCCCATGACAACGTTAATGCAATATTGCTGCAAAGTTACTGTAATGTTTCAGAAACTTTCAGGCAGCATTCCAAGCTACTGAAATATTCTGCCGCATTGATGGCCACTAGCTATCGATGCTTGGTGTTCAATAAATTTATCTTGTGAAAGGCTAAACCATGTGCAATGGTATCGCCGTACCACAATGGTTATGGTAGCTTAAGGTCGCAAGAATGAGCAACTGAACATTACTTGTTGCCACACGGCAGTGCGGTGGCAGAGTACGAATACCTAAAAGGCTGCACTGGACAACACAGCTTTTCCCCACTTTTCAAGCCGCTTGCTCTGAATGAGACCTTAAATGTAATATTCATCAGCTCTGTACCAGTGCTCATTTAGACGCTATAAGCAGCTGTGACCTGAAAATGGCACTGAAAGTGGTTATTCTGGCAATTAGAATGATTTATATATATGCATGTGCATTACAAATAACCATCATTAACCATCATTTGTGTTTTAGCACTATTTTTTTTTTGTCAAGAATTTATTCAATTAGCCTAACAGCAAGCTTGATTCCAGTATACTCATTAGCTTGACATACAGCAGCTAGTGTCACAAATGTAAGACATTTACTTCAAGACAATCGTTTTATGCAGAAACTTGCAACAATCATACATAGCACGCAGCCGATTTGGCTACTCAAGAACAGGAAGCACAAAAAATGTCAACAGTTACTAAGCACATCAGCATAGCTTTAAAATGTGCATGTCCCTCAACTTGAGTTTTACAAACATGACACTTTAATAAATTATTAAATGCAGAAACTTGCAACAAAATATAAAACAGCAGTACTGCCTATTCAGAAAAAGGAAGCAGATATATAACATACTGAACGTTTACACAGGCACATTGGCATAGATTGAAAAATGTGCCACACGAGCCTACACTTCAGACAAGATTTATTCTATTTAATTACTTTATAAAGTAACTTGCAACAAAGCTACAAAGCAACACATAGGCTACTCAGGAACAAGAACCAGAGATAATGTTTTGAACAGTTACTGGGCACAATAGCATAGCATGAAAATGAACCCACCCCCCCTCAACTTGCATTTACAAATATAAAACACTTCAGTAAACTATTTACGTAAACACTATAACACAGTGTAGCACTATTTTGTGCAGAAACTTGACACAAATATACAAAGTAGGAGTACAACCTAGTTCGGTATTCAGAAACAAGCAGACGTATTATGAACAGTAGAGTCATTACTAGTTTAATCCTTCCTTCTTTGGACATGCGCCATTGCACTGGAAAACTGCAAACAAGTATTGTCAGCATTTGACTGAACAATTTAGCATGTCTAAAAATGCTTGTGCCCTGGTAGCCTCCAGCTGGTCACGATGAGGGGGTCTTCCAAATCATGATGCTGTCACAAGTGAAGCTGCATCCCTGAAAAAAAAAAAAAAAAAAAATCGAATTGCTAAGCTAAGCATCTTGGTGGGCACATCTCTAATTACAAAAGTTTTACGCTGCTCTATGAACACAGACATGGACAACTGTCACGACCATTATCAGGACTGACATCTGCCGAACAGTTTTCTAGTTCGTCGTTAACAGCCTCTGCTATTCTTCGTCGTTGCCGGATCGACACTTCGCTTAGCGAACACTTCACTCTCTTCATGATCTGCTGTCACGACCATTATCAGGACTGACATCTGCCGAACAGTTTTCTAGTCGTCGTTAACAGCCTCTGCTATTCTTCGGCGTCGTTGCCGGATCGACACTTCGCTTAGCGAACACTTCACTCTCTTCATGATACAATGAATGTAACACTTTACCAAACTATCACGGAGGGCATGGGTAACACATGCATATATGCACTACTGGCTTTGTGCCAGGCAACACGTGTCACAGCTCAACAACGTAGGTTATAAATCACTCACCACTGATGTTATCCTTTGTGCAGGCCTCCGTCATTTCAGCTGAATTCTCATGAAGCCGCAATGCAACACAGCAGCAAGAACACGGCGACCAGAAGAAAACTATGCTAGAATAAGGGAAACACACGTGAGCCATGGAGGAAGGAAAATGCTCCATGCACGTGAAGAATTTGCCGCGATCGCCGCTTACACGCGGTTTGGCAGGAATGGCTCTCGGCGCGACCGCGATTTCGACTTGATTTGGATTCGCGACGATCTTCATGACCATTAGGCTGCGGTGCATTAGTGAAAACAGAACTAAATTTCTTCAGCAGTTATAATTTTAGTCCGCATGTTTAATTGAATAATAATGCAATCTCATCAGTCTAAATATATTGCATATAAATATAGTATATATATTTCTATCTCAGTGTAACAAAGTTGAGTACACTTGTACTGTTCATCGCATGCACATGACATGCAAGGTTGCATTCAAACTCAAAAATAAATAAACATTGTCATACGGGGAAGTGACAAGGTCAGTGGAGTGACCTAATACCGGCTTTTCTGTTTGGGCTGCAGAAATAGTCTGAAAGAAGGACAGTTAGCCAATAAAGTAAATGTTATAGTAATGTCATCGTATGTGGTTCAACATTTATACATCATTTGACAATATTGCTGCAATGTGGAAAGACCACTTTAGAGCAACATTGCCAGCATGTTACTTGTTAACATTGCAGCAACGTTATTGAATGTTGAAAGTTTTCGCATTATGTTGGATAAATGTAGTCCAATGTTATCGCAACATTGTACAACATTGACAATGTTGCTGCAATGTTACAGAAACATATTGTGCTACTAGGGTAGTTGGTACTTGCACTCACAGAAATGGTCTTGTGGTGGTTGTTCCATGCCACAGCCACGGCATTTCACATTTGCGGGGTCCGGGCAGACATCTTCGCGGTGTCCGAGCCTGCCGCAGGCGTTGCAAACTTCAAACTTCTTATGGTAGAGAGCACAGCGTTGCGCCGCGGGCGTGAGTCTCACCCACCGCGGGTACCTCTTTGTCTTCAAACAGTATTAAAACTGTCCTCGAGTTTGTTCCCAGTCTTCGCACTCTCGGGACCGGAGGATTCCCGTAGACTTGCTGCCTTTTCAAAATATGTTCTTCCGAGAAGGACAAAGGGACTTCATGTATGACGCCTTTCCCGCAGTCCTCCGGCATTACATAGTCAGTTCGATTTTTTCCCTTTGAAACACGAGGAGCTTCAAGTCGGCGTAATTTTTCTTCCTTACCGCGCTGACGGTAGCGACAAGAATGGAATGTTGCTTCGCATGCAATGAGATGATATCTTCCCCGGCAGCATCTGGGCTCACGCCAGCTGCCCTAACTATTACGTCAGCCAAATACGCACTTCCGTATTTCATCAGACGTACGAGACCGCCGCACGGCCTCATGACTATTTTCTCGGCGTCGTCCGGAATATGGGCAAATTGCCTTTCAGCCGACTTTGCCGCCATCTTCCTGCCTGCGAGCTTCTCGGTGGCTCGCTGGCGTTCCATATTGCATGCCTCGTCGTTCACTGGGGCGGCCACTTTCCCTTTCTTCTAACGTACCAATGTCCCGGCACGTTCAATTCTTCTGGATCTATCTCCGTACCTTCTACGGTCTCTCTCATGGCTAAGGCAGTCTCCGAGCGGAGCCTCCGCAGCCGGTGGCTTCTCACCGCTAGGCCTAATCTCAGGCTTAGCTCACCACGTGGCTCGTCGAACACATCAAAGTCCTAAAAATCGTAACGAGACGAGAAAGACCTACCTTAGAAGAATTGATATCCTCGGCGTCTATTCGCCGAATATCCAAAATCTGTCGAATCCAACTTGTGCTCGAGCGGCCATAGTCGATGGAGACCATCGAACGCACCTCCGCTCTAGCTCTGCTCAGAGTCGAAGTCGCATATCTTCATTAAATCGGTTGGCTGTACAACTTTTAATTCCATCGGAAACGGGGAGTCGTACGCCCGCGGATTAGAGGCTGGCAGGTAGCCCTTGGCTTGTTGCGGCTTCTTCCGCCAGATGGACGGTGCGGTGCTGGATCGCAGGGTCCGCGCTTCGCAGCAGGGTATCCCAGGCTTCTCTACTAGTAATATTTTGCCCTATGCCTGGAGATTGTGGGCACTCCCAAATTATGTGGTCGAGGGTCCCTCTCGCCCCACAGTGTTTGCAGAGATCATTGTCCCTAAAGTCTGGTAGCGCGTGAAACGCCCAGACGTCTCCACGCGACAGCTTCTCTATTATTTAGTCTAACATCTGGCGGGGGTACCAGTCTACGTCCCAATTTATAATGGTCGATGATTTCCCCGTAATTTTCCAGACGCTCGTCGTATGCCCAGTGTTCGGGGGGCTGGACGGCTACCCGGAAGTAGAGAGCTCGGGCTAGCTCGTGAGCCGCCTCGTTACCAGGGACGGCAGCGTGAGCGGGTGCCCAAATTAACTGAATTTTCCTATTTATCGTTCTTTGGGTGAGGATTTTGGCCGCCTCCGGCGATATCCTCCCCTTCCCAAAATTTTGAGTGGCAGTTTTGCTGTCGCTAATTATGAACTTGGCTTCTGTTCCTACGCAAGCTAGCGCTATCGAAACTTCCTCCGCAGTCCCTATGTTGCGGCCTCTGATGGCTGCCGCGGATACCGGTGCCCCTCGGCCATCGACTACCGAAGCTACCGCCGCACCTGTTCTGCCACTTGCCGCATCAACATAGACTACTTCCTTTGCTCCCATGTTCTTGAACCGTCGCTCTAGAGCTTCGGCTCGTTTGGCCCTTCTTTCGACATTAAATTCTGGATGCATATTCCTAGGGAAGGGGGGGACTACCAAAGCATTCCTGATTTCACTGTTAATTGTGACTTTTTTTTTGAACTCCCCTGTCTGGGTTGAGGCCTACTTTTGCAAGGATTACCCTGCCCGTCTCGGTCGTGCTTAGTCTCTCTAATTGAGACTCGCACTGCCTCCGCCAATTCTGCACACGTGTTATGCACCCCGAGTTCGAGCTGTCGTTCGCTCGAGGTACCCATGAGCAGTCCTAGCGCCTTCTTAACGCATCTTCGAATCAGGCAGTCTAACTCCTCTTTTTCGCCAGCCTTGATGTCCAGGTAGGGCGTGGCTTAACTGATTCTGCTTATTACGTATGCCTGGATTAGTTTTAGTAAATTTCTCTCTTTGAGGCCTCTTCCTTTAGTGGCGACCCTCCTAAGAGCCCGAGGGTTTGCATCGCGTAACTTTAATTTTTCCAGGACCTCTCCGTTATGGCCGTGGGATTGAATGACCATCCCCAAAATCCTGATCTGATCTACTTTTGGCACCGGTTTGCCCTCCACCTGAATATGAAACTCCCCGCTATTCTTGCAGCGGAGGTACTTTGGGTTATAAACGAACAACTCAGATTTATGCGGGGAGCACGAAAGTCCCCTTTTAGCCGCGTAATCGACAATGATGTCGGTCGCTGCTTGCAGGCGTTCCTCCGTACTCGCATCGCTCCCATGGTTAATCCAGAGGTTAATATCGTCCGCATACATGCTAAAATTTAGCCCCTTGATTTGGTTAAATTTACCCGGGAGGCCTCTCATTGCCACGTTGAATAGAAAAGGCGATAGCACTGAGCCCTGCAGTGTGCCTTTGCTTCCTAACTCTATCGTAGGAGATTCTAAATTTTGAAATATCATGCATGATTTTCTGCCCGATAAGAAGTCTTTTATGTATTTGTACGTTCTCTCCCCTACTCCGAGCACTTCGAGAATAGCCTCGTGCCTGACATTGTCGAAGGCCTTGGTGAGGTCTAGGCCCAGGATCACTTTGGCGTCTCTCGATCGCGAGTCTGTGATATCATGCTTTAGTCGGAGCATTACGTCCTGCGTGCAGAAGTGTGGTCGGAAACCGACCATTTCGTGCGGCCACAGGTTGTTCTGCTCCATGAAGCACGTTAATCTCGTCTGTATTACGTGCTCCAGCAACTTCCCTACGCATGAGGTTAGGGAAATCGGTCTCAAATTTTCCAATTGCGGTGGTTTTCCCGGTTTGGGTATTAATATTATGTTTGCCGTTTTCCACTGATCTGGCAACTGGCTCGTTTCCCCAACTTTTCCAATGAATTCCGTTAGTAGACTAATAGAGTCATCGTCCAGATTCCTTAGCATTTTATTGGTGATCCCATCGGGGCCCGGGGCTGATTTAGTTTTTAGTCTTACAATTTCCGCCCTTACCTCTGCCTCCGTGATGGGGGCGTCAAGCGCCTCATTGGGCGTGCCACCGTAGCTCGGGAGTGGGGAACGCTGGTTGTCTGCAACATACGTTTTTACTAACTTATTCATAAACGCCGCATCGTCTCCTTCAAAGGCGTGCCTGACTTTTGCCAATCTTATTCCCGATTGAGTTTTTGAATTTGTTGGGTCCAGCAGATGCCGGAGCATGCCCCACGTTTTGGAGAGATTCATGCCTCCCTCCATTTCGTCGCATCTGCTGAGCCAGTTTTGTTCGCACAATTTGATCGCATAGCTTTCAATTTCCTTGTTATGCCTCGCGATTCGTCTTCTAAGATTCTTGTTCCACTTTTGTTTCTTCAGCCTGTGTTCCATGCTTTGTTTAGCGTCCCACATGTGGAGCAGTCGGCTATCTGCTATACCAGGAGCGTCGTCTCCTACCAGCGTCTTTGTCGCCTCACCAACGTGGCGTTTGAGTGCCTCCGTCCATTCCTCAATGTTCTCAATTCGTTCTAATTGTGCGGTTGCCCTGATTTCTCTAAATTGATCCCATTCTGTAACGGCCGGTTGGCACGCCCTGTGCGTCTTGACGCCCTCTTTGAGGACCGAAACGATAATGAAATGGTCACTGCCAAACTTTTGCTCAGAATTTTGCCAGTCTAAACCCTGTAAGTTTTTTGAAAATGTCAGGTCTGGGGATGTGTCCACGCATACGCTGTTACCCGCCCTCGTTGGATGATCGGGATCCGTATGGAGGGCGAGACCTAGCTCGTGCGTGTCCTCCCATAGCTGCCTACCTTTGGTGTCCTGTATAGCATAGCCCCATTCTTGATGTCTGGCGTTAAAGTCACCAACGATCAGCAAGGGATTATTCCCGGCCGCCTTAATGGCTTTGCGCATAAGGGCCCTAAATCTAATTTTCTTTTGCTTGGGTGAGCTATAAATGTTAAGAAGGAATAGACTGGGATCCTTCTTTCGTCCCGTTAATATCTCGAGGAATACGTTCTCGATATCTCTCGAATTCAAATCGTGTTCTATCACAGCTACATTGCGCTTGACAAAGGTCGCCACCGTCGATTTCACGCCTCTATCGCTGTTGAACACCTGGTATCCCATTAGTTTGGCTCCCTTTCCTGTTTCCTGAAGGGCGATTGCGAGGGGGGTCTCAGTTATGAGTGGAAGGTATTGCTGCAGTAGCGCTCTCTTGCGCTGGAAGCCGCGACAGTTCCACTGCCAAATTTGGTTTTCATTTACGCGCCTAGCCATTTTGCAGCTCGGTTAGGGTTTGCTCGACATTCTGCTGCCACGTGTTGACGGCTATGAGTTCAGTTCGAACTCTTTGCACTTCCCTTGCAAGTGCCTGTACCTGGCTCTGAATTTGTTTCATGAATTGGGTCATTTGGCTCATGAATGAATTCAATTTTTCGTCAGAACGGGTCGGTTTCATTAATTTTGCGCTTCACCAGCGGCGGGCGAGACGCCTCAGTCGCCATCTGCTCATCCCCTTTCGCCGGTGGCGCCGCTTGTGGCGGGGCGACTGGCTGAGCAGGTGGCAGCTGCTTCGCGGGAGTGGGAGGCCCTTGCTTTTCCGTATGCTGTTTCGAATTTTGATTTTGCGTGAGCTTTTTAATCACCCCCTTAAGCTCCTCAATTTCTTTTTTAAGAATTTCGACTTCCTCGTCTTTCTTATCTTTCCTAGGCTTAGCCTGGGAGGCCCCGCTGTTGAAGCTTACATTTTTCCGGTCTCCGCTGGCGTTCCGCTTGGTCCATGGGTTGGTCGCGTCCCTCGAACTCGAGCGTCTCCTGGACCCAGACCTGGAGCGTCCCATGGAGCGAGAACTGGAACGCCCTCGCTGCTGCGGTGGCGCCTCGTTGGCGGTAGATTCCAATCTTGGGAAGGAGCCTTCTCTAACGCGGAAGTCTCCTCCTCCTTCTTGCTTGACTTTCGGTCGCCCTCTGTTGTCGTCGTGCGCTGGCTAATCCTTGACTTTTCGCTCCCATTGCTTCTTCTTCACCTCGTACGGAGTCCTGTATAGTTCCTTACATTTTCGGTCACCAAACAGGTGGCCCTTGCCGCATAGCTGGCATTTTGCCTCGCACTGGTGACCTTGCGGTGGCCTCTCCATTCCGCAGCTTCTGCACTTGAGGTTGCTCGGGTCCGGACAGACGTCCTCCCTGTGACCGAGTCTTCCGCAAGCATTGCATACCTCATTTTTTGCGGTAAAGTTGACACCGCTACGCCATCGGAGTCAGGCGAACCCATCGTGGTACTTCTCTTTCTTCAAAGAGAATTAGTACAGTTCTGGAATTTTTGCCGAGTCTCCGCACACCCAAAACTGGCGGGTTGCCGTGGATTCTCAGCCTCTCCATGATGATCTCGTCGGTATAAGTGGCACGTCATGTACCACGCCTTTGCCGCAATCTTCCGGCGTCGCCACGTAGGCAGTCAATTCGATCTTCTCCTCGAACACGAGGTGGGTTAGGCTCGCGTAGCGTCTCTTCCTTTCGGCGCTTGTAGTTGCCACGAGGATCGAGTGCTGCTTAATATTCGTCGAGATGACGTCCTCCCCGGCCTCGTCCGGGTGGATACCAGCTGCCACGATTATTGCGTCAGCCAAGATTGCGTTGCCAAACTTGAGCAGACGCACGAGGCCGCCACGTGGTCTCAAAATGATCTTCTCGGCGCCATCGGGTAGGCGAGCATGCTGCTTTTCCACCGATTTCGCAGCCATTTTTCATCCAGCATGCTTCTCAGCAGCTCGCTGCTTCTCAACTTGTTGCACGGTCTTCTCGAGCGGCACAAATCTCTTCTTGGTGGTATACCATTGGCCAGGCAATTGAAATTCCTCCGGATCTACCGGCGTTCCTTCGACAATTTCCATTTTTTAAGCTTTAGTCAGCTTCACGAGGCTAGGGGTGGGTGCCCGACGGGGCCGCCGCGATCCCAGGGCGCCGCGAGACGCTAGGCCACGTTAGGCCTAGCTTCAATGCGTAGTCCACCGAACCAAGACCGACTGAAATACAGACCTGCACAAAAAACAGGGTCCTATGGGACCTCGTGCGCCAACTTTCGTTACCTTTCTCGTCGTTGAGGGCGCTCGGTTGACCTGTTCGTCTGTCATTTTCATCATCATCAAATCACAAATTAATATAAAGAAACTGTACCCAAATTTAAAAAAAAAAGATCTTTGCCCAGGTTATACTTCTAAAATTTTGCCTTTTTGTATTTTAGCGGCCAGTGTTTATTTTTACGATGTTTTTATCTCGCTAGAAGACATACCGCGATTCCGCTTTGTGCGACGGCACTGCAGTTACTCACTGCACATGCGCAGAACAGGTGCTTGTGCATTACAGCGTGGACAGATAAATAAACTATAACGACGAAGAAAAATGACAGACCTAATAGACCCTTCTTATTAACAGGTTTACAGTAGCGCCAGGTTAACCATAGTGTTCGTTCCCTAGCGGCGAAGGCTATGAACTAGAAGGTGCGCGCTGGAGCAGTGCTATCTGTGCAGGTCTGTATTTCAGTCGGTCTTGCACCGAACAAAGTCCGAAAAAATCGGAAACAAAGTCCCACCTTGGAAAAACTGGTATTCCTGTGGTCCTCTTGATGCGTTCCGTCGATTCGACACAAAATTCAAAAACGCCGAGCCGATGAATTGCCCAAAGTAACCGAAATTGGCGGAGCCCATGAAAGGCACGTCCGCTCGATTCAGAGGATCGGGCCAGACGCCCTCATTAAATCGGTCAATTAAGGTGACGTCAAGGATATGGCGTCACGCAACCGGAAGCAGAGCCGAAAAAGGGCATAGGAAGGGATTGGCGCGCAATTTGAAAGTATCAAAGACTAAAATTAATAAACAAGAATTGAATTAATGTGACGTAGATGATGTGATGTCACGCAACCAGAAGTAGAGCCGGAAAAGGGCATAGGAAGGGTTTGGCGCGTAATTTGCAAAATCGTGTCCGCAGCAGTTGTGAGTAATTGAGAAGTCGTAGAGGTTAATGAGTGGTATCAATTGAGAGAGGGTGATGTAATGTGTGCAAAAAAATAATTAGGCCAATATGTTAATCAGGGGTGTGAAACTTCCTATACCTCCCAGCGGGCACGAATTACAGACGCTAGCGCCAAACTCCATTATAGCGGGAGGGGGCGCGTAAAAAATGGACTTGACGGGGGAGGCTGTATAGCGGAGCGGTCCAAATAAACGGCGCGCTGAATATGGGGTGTCGATAGGTTGCTGCAAGCAGCGCGGGTCGCGCGCCCGCACCCGGAAGAACGCTCTGCTCGTGGATTTCCTACCGCATCATCGTTCCTGCCGTGGCGCGACCGACTCGCGGCAGGAACAGTGTGATGGAAAGAAAAACCACAGGCATAGCGCTTTCGCGGGCGCAGGCACTTGCGAGCAAGCGTACCCGACCGCGGCAAGAAATAGCTCAGAGAACAGCAGATTTTCCCTTTTTTATTAACTGCACGTGAAACAGAAAATGAAAAGATGCGACGGGGTATCCCTCACACACACACACTTTACATAGCCAAATGTTTACAGTAGTGTTCTGCGCTAACATTGTAATCTTGCATGCTTGCTTTATCACTACAAAAGAATCCAGTTTGCCGGCAAGCATGTGCACAGTTGATATGAAATTAAATAAATGATGCACATATTCATTCTACGCATTCCATACCATCAAAGCAATGTAGAAACAGAGCAAATTTACATGCGTTCTAGTATACCTATAGTGGTTGGTATTTGATGCAAGTAATCGCATGCCACTGTGCTATACATAACCAAAATACATGATTGCAAATTTACACTACCCTTCCTGGAAGAACTGTCTTCGAAACATACTTACGTCTCTCCACAGCACATGAAGGTAACAACGTAACAAGTTCAACAACACGAACCACAGCGGATGTCGCCGACTGTAGTAGGTGGTGTCCAATCTGAACGAGTCGCAAAGCACACTGGGTAATTCCGACTTCTGGATCTTTTTGAGAGACGGGCGTCTGCTGCGCTGTGCTTGAAACTCGGCACCGACAAGCTTAAATTCGACTCTTCACGTGTTTACAAGCGCGAATGAAGTCGTAGAAAAGGTCATAGTGATCTGCACACATGTTATGACCCTATTTAACATTTCGTTTTTGAAGAAAACGGGTGAAAAATCATTGCAAGTGGAATCATTACGTGTGTCGTCTCTTCGCGCTGAAGTTTAACATGCATTGTTCACTCGGCCAAAGTTCGTTTTTTGTTGATGTTATCATGCAGTCGCTATATATAACTCTAAAATATACTAGAGTAAGCATTCTTTAGAGGTATTTCACGCTAGCAGAAGCCGGATAATTTGATTACCGGCAGTCGCTGTTTAGCGCGTAGGAGCGAACTGTTGCGCAAGTTGTAGCTGCGACTGCTAAGACCTGAAAGCATGCAAATACCAGCACATTGTGCACATTTCTTGCAGCCTTTACAAAGCTTTATCGGTTTATGCTGCACTGCCCGAGAGAGTCAGAGCAGCTAGGGTTTCTTGTCTTGCGGTGTACTGCAGCTGCCTGCAAGCACGGCGGTACAACGCGTTTTATAGTTGCTCAGCTAAAATTGTGACCTGCGATTCTAACAGTGTGTTGTGCTATTTCGCCAGAAGATAAAGATTTACTTACCAGTGGTTTGAAACCTTAGAACCGTGCACCGCTATATTAAGCTACATATGCTCTTGACAGCTCAACTGATTTTGTTTACATATATATGTGCTGCTGTTTTTTTTTCTGGAAACTGTAGGAGGTAGAACGCCAAAGAACTGTATAATAGTTAACATCATACTGTCAATCAATGAAAAAATTAGGATGATCACGAATTAAAAAAAAATCTGAAGCATTTGATTTTTACTTGATTTGTATTATGAAAATGCAACTGCATGATGTACGAGTTAATTTTTAGCACTGCTGCATTCATTCTGCATGCATCATACCCCAACATATATATAGCCGACTATATGGCCAAAAACCTCTACTAATGCTTGTTGAGGGCCTGGGTCGGCTAGTAACGTAGCTATATTCCGGTAGTCAGAAATATCCACTTGCCGAGGCTGCAGTGCATGCGAAAAAACCCCACTCATAAGCAAAATTAACCAAGCATAGTGTGTGGGACATTTTATGCCATTCACATACAACTGTGGAAGCTCTCCATGCTCGAAATTCCCATGCTTAATTCCCCAATACTGATTTCTGCATTATGTCGGTCAAAAAATGGAAGTACTCAAACAAAAGCTTTGTTTTGAAACCTCCAGAAACTTCAGGATGCGAAACCATTATTTCGTCCAATCAAAGCTGGGAAGAGCCTGTAACTATTTTGCTGTTGTGTACTGTGTGCTTGGGGTCTGGTTGGACAGAAAAACTAGATTTGTATACGATCAGATGTTTCCAGTAGGCACATAGGCTGTTAATGCTTACATACTGAAATGTGGGAATGTATAACTTCTGCACTATATGCAATGTGTTCAAGGTAAAGGAGTCAAGCACAAAAAGCTTGCATATATAAAGTCAACTTGTCTTGTGGTTCTTCACAATGAAATCATCAGTTGAAAGCAAGGTATCAACACTTAGCTTTGCTACGGGCACCAAGAGTAACAGTCAGGCACAAGAAAATAGCCAAAGGTTAAGTGACTAGTCTTTATTATACAGCCATGAAAGAGCAAATATTTTTGGAAATGGGAAACCGTTCTTGTACTGTAATTACACCTCATATTACTTTCTTCAGCAGAACTTTTGCAGCACATTTTTTACAGCATGTGATTAATGACCTCCAAGCATCGCTGGGAGTGAGGAATAGTAAATTGTGACAAAATGCCTAGTACAGGCTGTAGAAATGAGCTTCAATAGACCTGTGAGTGAGTAATATCAAGCTGTAAGAAAATGCATAGTACAGAGCAGAGAAATCAATTGCCTTGGCAAGATTCATACTTCTTACCCTTAGACATAAAGGCTGCTATACCAAGGCCAGCCTCTGCCTACCTTGCAGAATTTTGCACTTCTTGAGATAGCCAATGGCCACTGAGCACCTTGTTTTCCATCTGAAGGCCACGCAGCGAATGAAAATAACACATAAACTTCATGTATGCAGCCCAAGTAGCTAATGTAGATTCATTCATTGAATTTTCGAATGAACACGTTTAGCATCACCCAGGCCAATATAAAACTGCTTTGCTGAACAGCAAAAGTTGGTTTTACACCATGTATCTCAGCTGTCAGCTTTTCCACGTGGCATATATACAATGAAAGATGAAAAATAGCTGTCCTGAAGTTAATATTTCATGACCCTGACCCAGAGTATAGAAAAATGCTGTTAATTTGTATCCCTGCACAAGCAGGCTTTCAAAATGCTTGTATTTCTCCGTAATTTTTGCGTGCTCACGCTGATTGCTTCGCTGGTGAAAGCGTGTTTCGTTATCTGGAGTTAAATCAGAACATAATTGCTTGCTCAACAACGTATACACAACAATTGTATAAATCTTACAACTACTAACGGTGACAACTACTAACTAGCCAGGCAACGAGACCATCGACAGCTGATTGGTAAGCACTGGCCATAGTTCTAGAAACTTGGTTGGTTGGTTTGGTTTGTGGGGTTTAACGTCCCAAAGCGACTCAGACTATGAGAGACACTGTAGTGGAGGGCTCCGGAAATTTCGACCATCTGGGGTTCTTTAACGTGCACTGACATCGCACAGCACATGGGCGCCTTACTTTTCGCCTCCATCGAAAAGCGGCCGCCGAGGCCGGGATTCGATCCCGCATCCTTGGGAACAGTAATCAGGCGCCGTAACCACTGCGCCACCCCGGCGGGGCTTCTAGAAACTTGCATTTAGCAGAAATTGCTGGGGAGAAAATTGTTCAGTACTTATATCAAGCAGTACTGACAGAGGCCAAACAACACAATTTGCGAACGACCGCTCGCTACTAGCGAAAACAGCTGTAGCCCATATCCAAAGTCGCCCGAGCGAGAGCTTGCTCTTGAACGAGAGCAAACAACCTACTTCCCAAAGACATGGGCGAAAGGGCA
The DNA here is from genome assembly GCF_055883805.1 of Amblyomma maculatum. Lineage (NCBI taxonomy): Eukaryota > Metazoa > Arthropoda > Arachnida > Ixodida > Ixodidae > Amblyomma > Amblyomma maculatum. The sequence goes on from NC_139348.1 coordinate 162,961,436, forward strand.
CGCTGACCTTGCGCTGACTCGCGCGGACCTGGCCCTCCCCACTTCGCGTCCTTGAGGAGGCCAAGCGTGCAGGCCATGCCCGACCATTTCGTTATCCAAGCACAGGTAAACTTAATGGAATACAGCAGACCTCCACGTAATGCTAAAATCAACTGGCACAAGTTCAGAGAACAGACAACCGAGGACCAAGAGATCATCAGCTTACAAAAATTGGCAGAGGAGATTAGAAAAGTCCATAAGAAGAACACAATGGAAGTCATGTCCACGGAAGACTTCTTAATCGTAGACGCACACCGACTCCATCTATGGGACGCACGCAGGGGGAAGACCAAGCGATGGAGAAAGCACTAATATAACAGGAAACTCAAACAAAGAATTGCACAAATCAATAAAGAAATCAGCGAATACGCCCTTAAACTTACGCACAATAATTGAAACCAGATTTGCAAAAGTTTAAATGGAAATCTTAGCAGTGAAAAAACGTGGGCACTGCTAAGACACCTTACTGACCCAAAAAACTCGGAGAGAACACAGCAAGACACTAGAAAGGATTACGCATCAGTTCCGAAGAACAGATGAACAAGTCATCGACCACCATTTGTCAAGATACGTGGGAAACACACACACCACCATGCCCGATACAATACACGGGAGAGGACAACCAGAAGCTAGATGCCCAAATAACAAACGAGGTACATGCTGCGACCAGATCATTTGTCAATACAACCCCAGGCAAAGATCAGATTACCAACGTGATAATTAGAAACTTAAATGACAAGCAAATCCAGATACTAACGGATTTTATCAACAAACACTGGGACAAAAGTACAGTTCCCAAGGAATGGAGACGCGCGGAGATCATAAGGATCCCCAAACCAGGCAAACCACCTAACCTGGATAATCTCCGACCCATTTTGCTGACCTCTTGCGTGGGGTAGCTTTATGAAAAAGTTATTAAGACAAGACTGAGTAACTATCTAGAAGACAATGACCTGTTTCCGGACACGATGTTTGGCTTCAGGCCCAGGCTCTCTACAGGACGCCCTACTGCAGCTAAAGGAGACTGTCATAAACAGAATAACGGCAAGAAATGAGACCAATTCTGGCCATAGATTTGAAGGGGCGCATTTGACAACATTAGCTACGAAGCGATATTCGGGGAACTCTCAGCAACAAATTGTGGAAGACCTTCGAGTATGTCAAGGCGTTTCTAACGGACAGAACAGCCACCATTGGGATAAATAACATACGGTCAGAAACGAGAAAAACCTCCAACAAGGGCACAGCACAAGGATCAGTTATATCTCCAATACTGTTTAACATTTCCATGACAGGGATAGCGAGAAGACTCAGGAACATAAAACACATAGAACATGCGATCTATGCAGACGATGTAACAGTATGGACCCAGAAGGGGTCCACCGGGGAAAAAGAACAACTCACTGGGCAAGAACTTGAGGATTTCGCTCGTTCTAGAGGAATGCAGTGCTCTCCAGAGAAATCACAAAACATAAGATTACACTCTAGCAGGTACAAACCACTGGACATCGACATAATCATGAACGCACACCCGATTCGTCAGACGGATAAAATGAGAGTACTAGGGCTGTGGTTACAAGGACTGGGACCAAGTAGCAGGACTGGGAGCGAAAAGTAGCATTGCATGCTGTTCATAAGCGCCGATGACCTCTCACATTCACTTAGCGGCTTTTAAATGCAGAAACTAAAACGTTTAAAGGGACAGAACTCTAGCCAAAATATGTCATGAGATTATGGTGGAGCTGAAAAGACCTTGCCTCATATAGTACAGATTGAGCACTACAATATCAAATAAAAAAAGCTTTACAATTTTAATTTGCCATTGAAAATCACATAAAAACAACCGAGGCACTATCTAGCGGAGAAACCCTAGTACTTTCAGTGTAGCCCCCCACGTGATTACATGTCAGCAAAATATTGCCGATTTTCGTAACTGCACATTGTTCTTTTTTCTTCTAGGAGTGCTTGCCATAATTTGTTATATTTTGCGCTCTCTCCAGTGCATCCTTAAATAAAAACCACCCCTGCTTTCGCACTGCGAGAGGCATGCTTTCAGGTTTTGCCACTAGATGGCGCCACAGTGTTTGCAATTTCGTGAATGAAGCAATGGCAGTGCCCACTAAAACTTTCGTCGACGAGGGCGTGCGTTTTTGTGCAGTAACATCACTGAGTGTGAAACTGAAAAGAACGTTACTCCGCGCAAAAAAAAGTCTGATTACAGTCTGACGAGTGAAAGTTGTATTTGTTTTCGGTAAGTCTTTTTTTTTTTCGACCACCAGTCGTCATCGCGATCGCTGCTCATGGTTCTACTACATACTACTATAGTGTTTCTACAGTGTTTCTAACAAAACCGTTATGGAATCGAACATTTTAAACATTAATCTTTCCACTGCGGCGAAAAAAAAATCGAGACCTAAATTCCAGTGTTCTGTCCCTTTAAGGACTTGGTCGTAAACAGAAGGAATCGACAGATTATCAAAGTAGTAGCTCTAGCACAGATGAAGAGGCGCCGGCATAGACCTTGGCGCCGGCGCAGCCAGTAATGTCCATCTCTGAGGACTCTCAAAGTGTCATCATCATCATCAGCCTGACTATACCCACTGCAGGGCGAAGGCCTCTCCCATATTTCTCCACTTAACCCGGTTCTGTGCTAGCTGCATCCACTTGACCCCTGCGAACTTCTTAACCTCATCCGCCCACCTAACTTTCTGCCGCCCCCTGCTACGCTTAAAGTATCAATTACTTTTAGATACTGGCTGTGCTACCCACCTTTTTCGAAAAGCCGCGTTATGACCAGCTACCGTCAGGTCACTAAATCTGCTCAAGGTTCTAACATATTGTGTAAGATTGAGTTGTGTAGAGCGCGGAAAGCAGCGCAGAGACAGAAAGAGAGTGTTCCAAACACACACGAAGTGGAAGGCATACGCTGGGCCTTACACTATAGTCGGTTAAAATATTATGCGCTGGCATGCGATAAACTTTTGCGAAATGCAAAAGATGACCGAAAAAGAGAACGAAACAAAAGAACAGAATAGCAGGAAGGTTAATTAGGCGATTCTCAGCTTACCGTACACGTGCAGAGGGGCATAAACGAACAATAAGGAAAGCAAGCAAAAGATGACTGAGGAAATCATGCTATGAAGCTAAGGCGGCGCTGCGCGCGCGTATTCCTTACTGTCGAAACGGTAAAATGCAAATCAATAAAGGGAGGTTATTTGCAGGATTTATTAAAAACAGGAATCAACACAAAATGTCACTCAACTACATCATATGACTAGGGCGTACCGTCATAACGTGCTCCGGAGTGTTTATTTTCTTCTAAAAAATAAGCAAGTGGTGAGCCCGCATGCATAATAAAAGACAACTTTATATATGAAACACATCACATGTGGCAAGCAAACATGTGCCATGTACATGAAACATACATTCCTTTATTAAAATAGAAGCTGTGAGTATTTTCGCTTGCTTTACCCGTCGTGGAAAGGCTGAATTCATTAACATTGCAGTGAGAGCATAGTGCAAGGCAAAAAAGGCAGTGTTTAGGGCCGACATTTATGAAAGTCTCTGGTGATCGCTCGCTGCCTATTGCGCGAAGTTCCTGCACAACCATCGAATCATGTGACCCCTCGGGTTGTACTCACGAACCGATCAGACAGATAATTAGAAAGCATCGCGGTGCTCTCTGAAATTCATGATGGTTTGGTGGGCGCTGTTTAACACAGAGAGAGAAGAAAACACGGACTGGGTGCCTTTATTTCTCTTCTTTGTCTCTGTGTTAAAGAGCGCCCACGAAACCATCATGAACAACCAACTCGCCCAACTTCCCCTTCTGCTGCTCTCTGAAATGCCTCGTCACGCGCAGATCAAGCACTTGAGTTAGCGTGCCGCATTGCTGCAACGACGGCGCGGATCAATGGTTTCTCTATGAGAACAAAACGTTGCAACGGGAGGGTAGGTACGACCCTTGTGCAGCTGTAAATCTGTGTCTTCATTATTAATCTTCTAAAAGGTGACGCAGCTGATAAGTTCCCTCATAACGTCGTTTCAGTGCTTTCTGCAATTAAAAAAAGATGTGTCAGCTTACTTAACCACCCACCAAACTCTGCACCAAACTGTGGTGAGCTAACAGCCGCCTACACTGCACGTCGAATACACCTTTTTTTTTGCGGCCGCTACAATGGTTCAAAATGCGGCGCCCAATTTTGGTCATTTACAGCAATGGCAGAACATCCTTTACGTAACGAAACGTCATTCTGACGTCATCATTAAATGTTTATGCATGACATATTTCCCGCCACACAACGTCAGCCAATCAGATTTCAGGAGTCAGCTCTTGACAGTGGGCGGTTCATTTCAGCCTATTCGTAATACAAGCGTAAGTGCTTCCCTTTCTATCATATATACATCTGTTTTCCCACCACAGTTACTTATATATACCCTCCATGCATCATGAATACTGCTGCTAAAAATCTGTTTTCACGCTCCATGACATTTTTACTCGCCGCAAAAAGCTATTTCGACACACCGAAATTTCGCGCCACAAATTTGAAACACGTGACTGTTCCGAGAACCAATCAGAGAAAAAAATGGTCATGTTTCGAGAGAGAAGCACTCTCTCCCTCGAAACCGGCCGTGGTCGAGAATAGGGCCCCAGGAGGCACTGGCTGCAGAGAAGCCTTGAAGAAGCCGCTTTGCCCTGCGTGATGTGCTCGCGTCTGCACGTTGACTGACGCGATGGAGAAAAATAGTACGGATGGTTGCTGCAATCGATAAATTGCTGTCCAGATCATCTGGTTACGAAGACATGGTATGACAATCGACCTCACACAACGTAAGCACGGCGAATGCCTGAAAGTCGACCAGTTTTTTCTTGGGGCCGATCATCTGGCGCCTCAACGATATCGAGCGGCTGTTTACGATTCCCTGCTTAACATAGCAGTGTGCAGAGCCTAGCTTTGACACGTCAAGCTTGTAACGTACGACATGTGCCTTTGAGACGTGAACTGTGTGATTTATAAGCAGTTCCTAAAGCATTTCTGTGTGAGCAGGAACGTCTGCTACAATGTGATCGGCACGGCTATGAGAAGTTGTGCTTTTGAGCTCAGCGGGGCCCTTACCCACAGAAGACGGCTGAAGAACACGTCCTTTCATTTCTTGTTTTTGAGTAATTACGATTGTGTGCGTAATGACTGGATTTAACTCACCTATGGTATGCGGAAAAAAAAAAGTAGCGAACAAGCCGTCGCCGTAATATTTGGCATAGCAGAAGTACACTATGTCATAATCGACCGTGTAGCCGCTTCCATGACTTCATTGAGTTCTCTAAGGCATTGCCGAATGATGCCTCCTACCGTTGATATTGTTTTCTACAACGGTGTGTGTGGGGGCACGGAGTTTGGCGAGATTGCAGCAATCAAATTCGCGCTCCACAAGAAAGGTGTCGCTGCATGCATGCACCCGCGGGATGCATTTTGTCCTCGATGTTGATTTTTCTCAGGGTGCCACCGCGCCGGTTTTGGGGCGCACCCAGTGCGCGGTGATCGAGGATGCCGTTAGTCTTCGCTACTTTCAAATTGCGCGCCAATCCCTTCATATGCCCTTTTTGTGGCTCGACTTCAGGTTGCGTGACGCCACATACTTCACGTCACCTTAATTGACTAATTTAATTAACTGTTTTAGTATTTGATACATTCAAATGTGGCGCCAAGCCATTCGCTAATGCGAGCATTTTCGCCTTTACTGTTTCATTTTGGCTCTAACTAACTATCAACTTATTGGCCTAATTATATTTTGCGGCAATATTACGTCACCCTCTATCGATTGACACCACTCATTAACCTCTATCCCTTCTCAATTACTCGCAACTGCTGCGGAGACGATTTTGCGGACGCGGTCTGCGGGCAGAAATCTGTGAACATAGCGAAGTAACGTTTGTGCGCCACTTGAGCCTGAGCAGCATTGCACCGGTTGGTGTGAGCGGTCTCGCTCGCCTGAGCACCGACGTGTGTGTGCTTGTTTGCGACGATTTACCAGCAAGGTGTTTCAGCGGTGCACGAACAGGACCTCCGTGAAGTGTACTGAGGGCAGAACTTCGGGAACTAGGACTTGTCGCGAAAGTGTCGCACGCTGTGCAGTGACTGGGCACAAGATATGTGCATGTGAACAATGTGTGACAAGAACCGTGACCTGCTATGAATATTCTGCATGTCACGAAGTGTCTGCGAACAGAAACTGTGCACGTAGATTGTGTTCTAGCAGACAGAAAGTCGCGGCCTACAGTATGTGTTCGGCTTAGCTTGGAAAAAATCCCAGCAATCCCCTTATGGTGGGGCGTGTAAGGCCGCGGTGGTCCGTTTTCTAATATTTCGGTGCGCACGCCGGAGGAAAGGACTCAGATGGAAAGATCTAGCCGCTTCTCGACCGAGGCTCGGCCGATTGCGCAATCCCGGCCACCGCGCTACGCCTCCTCGTCCTCGTCGACCATAAAGTTAATACAAAGACTTTGTATTAATACAAAGTATTTGTATTAACTCTATGTCGTCGACATGGTCGAGAGGGCACGCTGACTCGTGCGGACCTCCTCACTTCGCGTCCTTGAGGAGGCCAAGCGTGCAGCCCATGCCTTTGAGAGATTTCTGGACTTCTCAGAGGGGGGATGTCAGCACCGGGCTGTTTCCGCCCCTTGTCCACTTCTGGAGATTCGGCGGCGGTTATTTGAGAGCGCGCGGCTATCGGCGGTTCTGGTCGTCGACGAAGGATTACTGTACTACAGAAAAATTATTTTACTATGCATGCTGGCGAAGGGAAATTCGTCGCTGCCGTTGGCGACAGCTTGTGGGAGAATGTATCGGACTATGCTTTCAAGTCGGAAGCCGCTCCTCACATGGTGTTATAAAGACATTTGTAAACGCAGCTTCGTTATGCCGATTGCCCAAGGGGCAACGGTTGCAGGCTGTGTAACAAGCGTGAACTGCTATTCGCTAAACGCCGCTTATGTTGATGTGGTCATTATCATCTTTGCGCGCAGAATCAAACGGAATGAGTGCAGCGCTGTCGAACGCAGGTACTATCATGAGCAATATGAGCAAGAACACACGAGCGCGTGGCAGATAGCCTCGAAACCCACTTGGGGCGATACGGTGCGGCCGCTGTGGGAAACAAAGTGGAAAGGGAACAGTTAACGAAACTGCAGCGCCCTTTCCCTTTTGTTTCCCACAGCGGCCGCACCGTATCGCCCAGAGTGGGTTTCGAGGCTATCTGCCTTGCGCTCGTGTGTTCTTGCTCATATTGCTCATGATAGTACGTTGTTAGTGATCTAGGTGTGCCCATGTTTAGACGAAGCCAGTATACTGTCCCATTATTGCCTAAATGTACACGCAGCTCGCCATTGTGAAATGCTTAAAAAATGGCAGGCAGTGAGCTACGACCGTATCGCGAAACTGCGAAGACAATATAGTGTATCCCTTCGCCCCGCCCCGTGGTCCGGCTTGTCGGCTGCTATTTTGGCCCGCCGTGTGCATGCTGTCGCGGGCCGGATCGTGCGCGCGCAGTCGGCATCACGTGACCGGTCCGCGGCCCGCCGTCTGGAACATCTTTATGGGCATTCGTTGCCGGCTCTATCAGGGGTTTAACCTGGTTAAACTGGTACTCTATGAAAATACGTTTGATTTACCTACGCGAACTGTGGCGTCACAATGTGGAGGACCGACACAAGCAAGAACGTTGCTCGGTTCTGGTGATTTTGTACTAAAGGCCTGCCAAGAGTTAGCAGCTTATCTCACGGCCACTGGAAATGCAAAGCCACACCACTCTGAAGATGCGCGTACTGGATGTGCATCACTGTTTTTGTATTTCTGCATTTTTTGAGCGGAAGCTCTACTTCTCCCATGCCAAACCTGGAGTTATGCTCTTCCGAGAAATGACCTCAGGTGCGGCGCGAGGAGCCGGCGCCTCTCGCTTGTACTTCGCACACCTGCCAAACTTTATTCATACAATACCATGAGGCCTTCAGATTTTCATGCCTACCCTTTTCCTCTACTGCTGCTCATCTGACTCGCCTCCTGGGACCTCCCCCTTCAAAATGCCCTTGAAACCTCTGTGCATCTAATCCAGCTGTAGTGCCCTTAAGATTCGCAGACAGCCATGGAGGAGTGGTTAAACCATTGCAAACCGTGTCTGACCATGCTTAACTGAGCTTCCGCTGTGATGGTGTTGACTTCTGGTTGATGTTATTAGTAAATGCATCCCTTCGCAATTCTACAAAGCTTACAGTCAGACGCTTTACACAATTTTGCAGCGAAAGCTACACTACGCTCTCCGTGCAATTCTCGGCGCCTGAAAAAGAGCGGCTGTGTGCATGTGTCACTGCCATGACAACCATTGGGCCGTTCCACAGGCGTTCCGCTGCTGCGCTCGATACAGAGAGGAGGATTGTAGCGGCATCCCAGCAGATGCGCGCGCCAGCATGGAGGAGAGAGGTAGTTGTCGCACTGCGCATGTGCGAGCCGCAGCGGACAGCTGACAGAGTGGAGGGGGAAAGCGTCTTCCGGCATCGCATACGCAGGGCATGGATGAAAGTGAATTCTGCGTAGAACGCCGGTGAACTCTGGTGTGTTCAACAGAATGCTGGTTGAAAACCACCGCGGCGCAAAGAAGACGCCATTTGTTTTCAAGTCATGAACCAACTCGCCCCACAGGCCGTCATTCTAAACGTTGATTGTGTTTGACACAATGCTCGGTCGCCCGTAGCAAAAGCTTTCACTCCACATTCGGTTCAGCAACAATGAAGCCTCCCCCCCTCCCTCCTCTCTAACAGTCAGCGTAAGCTGGCCGCTGCTTTGTGCTGACACTTCCTATGCTGCTCTAGCATGGCCCTCTTAGCGTGAACTCTGTTGGAGACATAGTTCCTGAAGTTGCAGGTACATTATTGCCAGGGCCACTTGCTACTGAAGGCCTTTGTCGGCCACCACACCTCAGTTCTCTTACGCTGCCACATTATTTTTAGCACTGGGGCTCAGCAGTGGCTGTACCATTATGCGCACTGGATTTTGGTTTATTTGGTTACAGGCTATTTTATTTACTAAAGTAAAAGGCTAAAAAAAAACTCCAAGTATCCCCGCAAACTGCACGACCCTCTCCATGTGTCTGCTTCTGCCTGCATCCTGTTGCACTTGAAGACGTGTGAAGAATTAACGGGTTACTTCGGTGTCACCACTGATATTTAAAACAGAACTGACATTGGAACATTATTATCATTTGTGATGTGCTAATATGACTATACCGTATTTACATGAATGTAACGCGAGGGGCGACTTTGCATATTGCCCCCCCCCGTCCTAATGGGAAGAAATGAAACCACAAATGTAACATGAGATAAGGACTTGAAAAAGTGCCTTTAATAGGCATTTTGGCTCTTGCAGACTCATTAAAAATGCTCATTCGTTGTTGTTGGAGGCCAAGTTCTCGGAAACGGAGTCTTCCGTTCCATCCTCATGCTCTAGACAATGTCGTCGGAGGCCTTCGCGGTCAGGCCTACAATTAAAGATCACCTCCCGCTCCATCCGCCACCCGCGTATGCTAGATTAGGTAAAGTCTCGCTGTCGAGCTGGTGCAGAATTTTCAATTTTTTGTGCTATCCAAATAGCTTTCTTTTGAAAACAGCGTCGTACTGTGCACGGAATGTTGCCACAGTGCGATATGCGATAACAACAGAAGTAACTGCACTAATCCATTGTAAAAGATGCGACAAGAGCGTTATAAGCATGATTCTGAGCCTACGAGCACACAACGTTTGGCTTTGGATGGATTGGGATTTGGCTGACTTGGTTTCCCTGGTACCCCTGTTGTCAACAAAACACCGTAAAACCATGGAAACCAAAACTAAGTAGTGGTGGATTCAATATGGCTGTACCCTGGCGCTGCTTTAGGCCAACCGAATTGCAGTATTCGATTATAACACAAGGGTAGGCTTTGAGAGCCAAAAATCATTAAAAAAAAAATGTTACATTCGAGTAAACATGGTAATACCTAATGGAAATGGAGAAATATGATGTTTTGGAGTATCTAGACTCAGATGCCACATAGCATTCACTGCAGCACCAGCTTTTCAAAGATAGTCACACCAGCAGTCGTTGCATTTGATATGAAAAGGGCCTAACATGTCACTGCCCTGCTCTGCGCCCGAAAGCTTTCAGAAATAATGGGCAATACATTGTGTGAACATACTTTAATATTGGGTCATGGATAAATTCATTGAGAATGAAGGTGTAAATTAATGACCAGCAGCCAATGGATGGCAGGAAGAAAATGAAAGTGGAGTTGCCACCCCTGGAGTTTTCAGAAAGCCTTGCGTACTTGTGAAGCATGAGAAGACCTGGAAAAAAGCATATTACCCACACTGGTAGTTTCAGTCAACTACAAGCAAAAACTACAAGGTGGTGATAGGCTGTTGCAAAACCTCATCATGCTGTCTTGGAAGATTTATGTAAAAATTTTTATCACTACAATAAAGAAAAAATAACCTCCTCTGAGCCCAAAATACTAAACCTTATGAGGAAACGTGAGCATGAATGTGGATTTCTTCAGGGACAGGCAGTCGCACAAGCATTCCTCTTTACAACAGTGGGTGCTGAAGAGCCTATTTGGAATCCCTGAACATGGTAATCATGTGTACCAGATGCAGACAAAATGCAGCACATAAAGGCATATAAGTAATTTTATCATCTGAAATGAAATTATCAATTTGGATAACATGCAGATGCCTTTACCGAGCTCAGAAATGCAGCAAGCACCAGTGCAACTAAAATAAGATCAGATAATGCAGTGTGTTTTCAAGCAGTGTTCTAATACTGATATCGAAAAATTTAGAGGCAGTAGCACATAAAGGAAGTGACAGCGATCACAAAACCTAGAAATTGCACTTACTCCTCAGCTTTTGGACTTTGCATGTGCCTTCATCAGGCACTGGTCGAGGATCTCTTTTTCCGTGTCCGAGAGCTTCTGAAAGCAGTCGACAAAAGAGCTCAGTTCGTTTGCATGCGCTGTAACTTTGACAAGCTTCTGCTGGCAATGGCGAAGCTGCCGCTTTGTGGTGCGCAGCTCTGCCTTCAGGTCTTCCAGTTCAGAGTCCTGTGATGTCTTCTTAGTTTGGCAGGATTTGTCCACCGTCAGATGCTGATTTTTCACACCACCTAAGAAAAAAAAACAAAACGATAAAGAGGTGCTGTTACAACCAATAAATTTGTCGCTGGCAGGTTCAAGTCACAATATACTGAAACAAGTGCTTTTGAAGTTTGGGCAGTGTGATGACAGCCAGTGGCAACTGAGGGAAGGCACTGCTCGTAACAGCAGAAGTGCCTTGTTGGCCCTTCTACACAGGGTGAGTGAAGAGGTTAGGAACTGAGCTGCACGGTTGCATTAGCAGCTAATACTGCATGAATACTATGCAGCTGCGAGAAAAATGTTACTGATGGTGATACACATTTGCACTGTCTGACTTGATCATTAATTTTCTTGCGATGCTCTCTGGAAGATGCTGTGCACTCCTGGAAACAGCAGTTCCTTAAAGGCTTCATTTCACACAAAGCAACAGAAAGGCACCACGATCAGATGTGGTTGCTCATCATCATGACTAAGGCTTAATTTGCAGTTTTCTTTCTGCAGGCAAACAAAGGTTGCTACTGACAAAGGAAGACTGTTTTGTTGAGGCTTGCGTTCCTGGCGATAATAAAATGAGTGTTCATTCTTTTGACGGAGCCTTCCACTGAGGGCAAAACATGTTAGAACTGATTTAGTTTGTCTTTCACACAGTATTAAATCCCTAGATTTGAGTAACTTTCGTTGTTTTCTGTAACTTGGTTTATTAGAAGAAATGATCTATGCTAAAAGGAAGAGTTCCATCTGCTCTTTGTTGGGGCTCAACACCCATTCTTCGTATTTCCTTGCCCTTACAGATGGAGGAGGTCTCAGTTCACTTCAGCTTTGGCCCCTCTTCCATGGAATCTCGCAGTCCTGTCGCAAGACACTGCTGGCCATTACGATGCAACAGGTGCCTGGGCTACGATTTGCAAAGCAGACTTAAACATACAAAAATACAGGATATGCAAAGGAAACGCAAGCTTCAAAAAAACAGTCTTGTGGGTTAGTTGGTCCATTTTGACATAAGACTAAATAGATAAGATGAGAATAAAATGCAAAGAAGCGAACACAACATCACTGCATCCATGGTGTTGGATTAATTTCTTTGCCTCCTCTGCTCATTCTATTTGCGAAGTCTTAACTTCCTTTTTCATTGAAATTCCTGTGAAAGACGAGATCAGTTTCCCCTCAATCCGATTCTTCAGATTAAAAGAAACAAATCTGCTGGAAATGCCCCTTTCTCACAAATGAGATGACATTAATTTCAATTAAATTGAATTTATTGGTATACTGTCTAAGGAGGTAAAGGATTTGATTAAGAAATGACAAGGTATGAAAGCCTCCAACCCAGCAGACAAGTTAGAACTGGCAGAAATATTGTTACGTGGAAGATCTACAGTCTGAAAGCTCTCCGCACAGCTAACGTTGATGAGGGCACTGATTTCACGACACTCAGCGTCGTCGTCTTCTCGGAGTCTGTTGAACTTCTTCATCCTCATCACGAACAGCGAATACAGCTAAGTAACACTACCCCCCCCCCCCCCCCCGCCGCGGGAAAAGCACAGTCCCGGTGCGGTCTATGTTAGCGAAATAGAACGTTGATAATAGGGCTTTAGACGGGACACATGTACTATTTCGGAGGTTGGAGCTGTGGACGGGGACTTCGGAACCACAGATTCAACTTCGTAGGTGACGTCGGTCACGGGGCGCAAAACACGGTAAGGGCCGGCGTAACAGGGCAAAAGTTTTTCACACAAGCCCACTCGACGGCACGGGAGCCACAACAAAACAAGAGATCCAGGAGTGTAGTGGACATCACGGTGGCGGCTGTCGTACCGGATCTTTTGGGAGTCTTGGGATGCAGAGAGCCTGGCATGAGCTATCCGGCGGGCATCATGAGCGCGGGTGACGGCATCACTGGTGTAAGTACTGGTGGCGTCTGCCGTGGGTAGGGAGGTGTCGAAGGGTAGTAACGGTTGTCGGCCAAATAATAAATAAAATGGGGAGTATCCAGCGGTAGAATGGACAGATGAATTGTAGGCGAATGTGACAAAGGGGAGATGAACGTCCCAATCTCGATGGTCGTCAGATACATACATGGCCAGCATGTCTGTGAGGGTACGGTTTAGACGTTCCTGAGGCCATTGGTCTGGGGGTGATATGCGGTGGTGAATTTGTGGCGGACGGAGCACGAACGGAGAATTTCGTCAACCACTCGCGACAGAAAACAGCGGCCACGGTCAGTTAGTAGTTCAAGAGGAGCACCATGATGAAGAATTACGTTTTCTAGAAGGAAGTCAGCGACGTCTGTGGCGCAGCTGGTCGGGATGGCTCGGGTAATAGCATACCGAGTAGCGTAATCGGTGGCGACGGCGATCCATTTGTTCCCCGAGGCGGAAACTGGAAAGGGGCCAAGGAGATCAATGCCTATATGGGAAAACGGGTCAGTTGGTATGGGTATCGGCTGCAGATGACCTGAAGGCAAAATTGTGGGCTTCTTCCGACGCTGACACAGTTCACACGCGGCAATGTACTGCTGGACAGAACGGTAGAGCCCCGGCCAGTAGAGACGTCGGCGCAGGCTGTCGTATGTGCGAGAGACACCCAAGTGGCCAGCCGTGGGAGCATCATGGAACTGTTCAAGGATGGTGGAACGCAGGTGTTGTGGAACGACGAGCAAAAGGTCTGTGCCATCTGGTCGCATATTACGTCGGTATAGGGTGTTCTCGTGGAGCACAAATAAGGCGAGAGATGGGTCAGGGCGGTCGGAGGTAAGACGGAGGATAATGGAATGCAGAGAAGGATCTAGGTGCTGCTCCTTGGCAATGTTAGCAAAGGCGGAGACAGACAAGACACATGCATCATCGTCAGAGTCTGTAGGACTAGGGGAGTCGACGGGATGACGTGACAAACAGTCTGCATCTTGGTGAAGCCGGCCGGACTTGTAGACGACTGAAAAGGTGTATTCTTGTAATCGGAGCGCCCAGCGCCCCAAACGGCCAGTAGGATCTTTGAGAGAGGAAAGCCAGCACAAGGCATGATGGTCTGTTATCACAGTAAAATGGCGGCCAAACAAATAAGGGCGGAATTTCGTAGTAGCCCAGACAAGCGCCAGGCTCTCTCGCTCTGTAATAGAATAATTTTGTTCGGGTGTTGAGAGGAGGCGGCTGGCATACGCAATCACCCTTGTACGGCCGTGTTGTTGCTGACCGAGAATAACTCCTATTCCATGACCACTTGCGTCGGTACGGAGTTCAGTATTGGCGGAAGGGTTGAAGTGGGCCAAGACTGGTGGAGTAGTTAGAGCAGCAATAAGCTCTAAGAAAGCTGCAACTTGTTCAGGCCCCCAATAGAATGAAACGTCTTTCTTGAGGAGTTGGGTGAGCGGACGAGCGAGGACTGCGAAGTTCGGGACGAATCGTCGGAAGTAGGAACATAGGCCAATAAAGCTTCGGACATCGCTGGATGAACGCGGAGTGGGAAAATCTCTGACGGCACGTATCTTGTCAGGGTCAGGCTGAACACCGGAAGCATTAACCAAGTGACCAAGCACTTTGATTTCCCGATGACCGAAACTGCATTTCTTTGAGTTGAGTTGAAGGCCGGCGCGACGGAATAGCTCGAGAACGGTAGAAAGGCGAGAGAGGTGGCTGTCAAAAGTCGACGAGAAAACAATGACGTCGTCTAAGTAACAAAGACAAGTCGTCCACTTGAAGCCGCGCAGCAATGAGTTCATCATCCGTTCGAAAGTTGCAGGGGCGTTACATAGGCCAAAAGGCATGACTTTAAATTGATAGAGGCCGTCAGGGGTGATGAACGCTGTCTTTTCACGGTCTCTCTCGTCGACAGAAATCTGCCAGTAGCCGGAACGAAGGTCGATGGATGAAAAGTAGCTGGCTCCGTGCAAACTATCAAGCGCGTCGTCGATGCGCGGAAGAGGATACACATCTTTTTTGGTTATCTTATTCAAATGACGGTAGTCAACGCAGAATCTCCAACTGTTATCCTTCTTCTTGACCAACACAACAGGGGATGCCCAGGGGCTACTGGAAGGCTCGATTATGTCATTCGTTAACATCTTTTCGACCTCCGTTTGAATGACGCGTCGCTCGGCAAGCGAAACACGATAGGGCCGCCTGTGGATAGGACTGGCGTCCCCGGTGTCAATGCGGTGGGTTACAACTGTCGTTTGACCCAATGGGCGGGTGCCGAAGTCAAAAAGGTCACTGTAGGTAAACAAAAGCTTGTGTAAATCAGCGGCGAATTCAGGTTGCAGATCAGCTGATATCATGCTGTCAAGCGGATTAGGGCGCGATGTGGACGATGAGGGGGTGTTGGCAGGGACGGCAGTTGTATGATCTGTAGACAGAGCTGAAATGGCACAATCGGTCATCGGGGACAGCGAAGCTAATGAAATTCCCTCGGGCAGAACTTGAGTTGAAAAGCTGAAGTTGAGGACTGGGAGAGTGGTGCGGTTCTGGGAGATGTGCACAATTAGATGAGGAAGGGTGACGTGCCGCTGCAGCATGACATCAGTAATGGGACAAGCGAGATAGTCGCCATCTGGGACGGGTGGGAATGACGACATAGGGATGTAAACGGCAGTTTCTGGAGGAAGGCGGCTAAACTGTGCTGATCGAAGTCGGGGTGAGCAGGAGGGGTCTTCAGAGCAGAGCGGGAGGTCCAAGCGAAGTAGGCCACTAGAGCAGTCGATAAGGGCAGAGTGGGCTGTTAAGAAATCAATGCCAAGGATAACGTCGTGGGGGCATTCATGTAGGACGGTGAACAACACTGGGGCATGACGGTCAGCAATTGTAACTTGCGCCGTACACATGCCAACCACGGCAGCAGGGCTGCCATTGGCGACGCGAACTGTGGACGAGACGGCTGGCGTAAGGACTTTCTTGAGGCGACGACGAAATGAGGAGCTTAGAACGGACAGTTGGGCGCCTGTATCAATTAGAGCAGAAACGGGAACTCCATCCACAAGGACGTCGATACGGTTATTTTGTAGGGCAGGGGTCAACAGAGGCTTTTCAGTCCGGGTCATAAATGCAGCGTCACCTCCGGGAGCTGCATTGGCTAGTTTTCCGGTAAGTGGCCAGAGTAGGACGTTGGCGAACTGAGGCGAGGATGAGGAGAACGCGAACGTCGTGCTTGCGGGGATGGTGAACGGTTGGCAGGACGGACAGTGGAAACAGGGTCAGCACGGGTCTGGTCGGGGCGAGGTGAGGTATAGCGAGGGGCATAGTTTCCGCGGTGGTCGACGTAGGTGAACTGACGAGATGGCGTATACCAGCGGCTACGGCAGTGACGGGAAATGTGGCCAACGCGAGAACAAGTAAAACAGATGGGGCGATTGTCATGGGTACGCCATTCATTTGGGTTGCGGTACCGATATCGGGGCGAGAAACCGGCGCTGGATGAAGCAGCAGCAATCACTGGAGGTGCAGGTCCTGAATCCACGGTGTCGGTGGCGCTGGCAGAAGGCAGGCCCATATTCGCAACTTCTTGGCGAACAACAGCCTTAATAAGTGATATAGTAGCCAGGGTGTTGTCGGGTGTATGCGACATTGAGGCCGCGGGAGTCATTGCCTCAAGCTCTTGGCGGACAATGCGTGTCAAAGTGTTGTCGTTAGCAGGCGGTCGAGGGGTCGGAAGATCGATACAGGAGGAGCTCGCAGCCGTGTTCGGCAGCCGGTCGAAACGGTGAGATATTCGCCTCTGTTTCGCCTGCTCGAAACGTCGGCACACCTGCAGCACAGAGTCCACGGTGGAGCAATCCCTGGACAACAGGAGGTTAAAGGCATCGTCGGCAATGCCTTTTACTATATGGCCGACTTTATCCTCCTCAGGCATGCCTTGGTCGACTTTGCGGCATAGAGACAGGACGTCTTGAATGTAGGTGAGATAAGACTCCGTAGATGTTTGGGCGCGAGAGGCGAGCGCTTTCTTGGCGGCGATGTGGCGGCCAATAGGCTTTCCGAACAGGTCGTGTAGCTTCTGTTTGCAGATATTCCAAGATGTTAGGTCGTCTTCGTGGGTTTCAAACCACACCCGCGCGGTCCCAGCCAAGTAGAAGATTACATTCGCAAGCATGAGTGTGGGATCCCACCGGTTGTGCTTGCTCACGCGCTCGTATAGGGCTAGCCAGTCGTCTACGTCGACGTCGTCGGTCCCGCAGAAGGTTCCGGGGTCACGGGGATGGGCCATGACAACAGCAGGTGTGGCGGCTGTAGAGGTAGAGGCGTCTGTAGTCATTGTAGTGGTTCCGACGTGGCGGCCGCTGCGGAGATCCAGCTTGTGACAGGGGATCGAATTGATTGACCTCCACCAAGAGATGTTACGTGGAAGATCTACAGTCTGAAAGCTCTCCGCACAGCTAACGTTGATGAGGGCACTGATTTCACGACACTCAGCGTCGTCGTCTTCTTGGAGTCTGTTGAACTTCTTCATCCTCATCACGAACAGCGAATACAGCTAAGTAACAATATCAAAGCTAATCAATAAGCGTAAGACGGCTGACATAAGGAAGTATATAACACGGGGAAAATTGAGCACACTCTAAAGAATAGCTATAGCTTGAAAGCGGTGAGCAGGAAATCGGGCATAGGCAAATATAAGATGTATGTGCAAAGGGACCAAGGTGGGCAATGTCATTACTGATATGGACAAGATAATCAAGGTAGCCGAGGAGTTCTATACTGACCTATACAGTAGCCAAAGTAGTCAGGACAATGACGAGATTGGCAGTAGTGAAGAGCAATCAGACATTCCGTCAGTAACAAAGGAGGAGGTTAAAAAAGTTTTAGTAGCTATGCAAAGGGGGAAAGCAGCTGGGGAGGATCAGGTAACCGCAGGATTGTGGAAGGATTGTGGAATATTGCCGCGAACCATTTCAATCTTTTATTTGTTCTTTTTCGACAGCCACCAGCATGCAGTCTTATCACTGTGATTCCAGTGTATGGGTAGTTTCTGTACTGTTTGTTTGTTCACGCTTGTTGTCGCGAGACGCCGCTTTATCAGTTTCTTGTCGCAAAAGATATGTGGAGATGTGTCTCAAAGATTCTGGCCACTTGCATGTTTTTCTGCAATGTTCGAGGCTGTGCTAGTCACCGTATGTGGCTTTATCTAGATGTTTCCTTGCTGCCTTTAAATTGAACGTTGACGGTTGCGACAGGCATTCATAAATCGACGAGCGCTGAGCACGATTGCTGCTATCACCGCCGCCAATTGCTTAGTTCTTTTGTGGGTGCAAATCAGCCCAATAAGGAGTTGATTCCTGCGAAGACTGCCTCCTCATTTGTTGCCAACAGCATTGCTACCACCACGTGACATCTGGTGGAGGTGCTAAATCCCGACACCGTGACATACGTCGTGGATGGCATCCGTCGAGCAGAAAGCACCCTTGACTTTCGTCCAACTCCCCTGTTTCCGAGGATGACCGGAAGAGGATGCAGAATACTGGCTCAACTTTATCGAACGCCTGGCAATGTTCAACGCCTGGAACGACGAAGCGAAGCTAAGGCAAGCCTACTTTGCTTGGGAAAGATCTGCCCATATATGGTTCGAAAATCACAAGGCAGCTTTGAAAGATTGGGAAATTTTCAAGACTAAGTTTTTGACAGCCTTTGCAAGTGTCATCCGCAAGGAACGAGCCTAGGATCTACTCCCAAATGAGCCTGTCCTGACTTAAGTTGAAATGAAGCGCCTCTTTTGCCGTGCCGACCATAACACGACCAAAGGGGAGAAGGTGAGATTTTTGATGCGAGGCATTAAAGAGTTGTTTTTCGCAGCACTTTGTGAGAAATCTGCTAAAGACCGTGGCCGAATTTGAAAGGGAAGTGTACACCATGGAGACGACGATGGCCACCCGGATGTGCTGCTATGATCGACTACAACTGGCCTGTGCAAGCCAGTACAGCAGCGCATCCATGAGTGGAGACAGCCTTCGGGACCTTATACACGTGAAGTTGCCCATGAAGAGCTTCGCCGGCTGCTCCAAGCAGTGACTCTAACACCATCCCAGACGGCCGCTCCTGAGCAACCACCAGCTGTGAGCTGTGCCGGTGCGTTACGTAGCTCGCCTCCACAGCATGCGACATTAAGCTCCCGTCCCTTCCATCCCATTTCCGAATGCCGCCCCTTGGCCCAACGTTACTGGATAGGGTCAGTTTCAAAACTCGGCAGTGTTGCGCGGAACCACCACCGGTTCGTGCTTTAGTGGCGCTGCCGTCGATTCCGGCTTCACGTGCGGCCAGTGCCACGGCCAAACTGTGGCAGCAGCGACGGAGCCGCACGCGTTGCGACTCTCCTCAACCTTTCCGCGGTCGTCATGCCCACGTGTTGCGTGCCCGGCTGCACGAGCAGCTTGTCACGGCATTACTTTTCTGCACCCAGCGACGATGCCTTCCATGCTGCATGGAAGAGAGCCATCCCATGAGCTGACAGGGAGTTATCTGTCAAGTCGAGAGTATGCAACCTCCACTTCCACGACCAGGATGTCCTGAAAAATTACGTGCACGTAATTGACGGAAAAACAGTGGAAATGCCTCGTGGTAAGTGGACCCTCGTCAATGGGGCTATTCCGAAAATTTTTCCTAATCTTCCAGCGTACATGACAAAGCCTCCAGTTAAGAAGCGCAAGGTACGATGCAGTAGTGGAAGAATAGACGAACATCGCAGCGATTTGTAGTGCGGTGGTTATCAGGACGCCGGTTCGTCAAGCTTTGAAGATGCACAGAAATGCAGTCTGAATGACATAAACGTGTGAAACTCTTTCAATAATTTCTATAATTTCTGTGCTACATGAAAAGAATGTCCTATACTTCCTGACTGCAAAGCTTAATCAGGATCCCTTGGAAGTAAGTATACATTAAATGTCATAAATGTTACCTTTATCCTTAGGGGTCACTTCCATCGCAGATTACGTAAACTGTTTTTTTTTTTTTTTGCTCTTTTTACCCGTAGCACTTTTTGGTGTTGTACGGAGCTTTGGCGGACACGAGGACCACCTAACTGTGACGCTCTTCAGCCAGATATTCAGGTTGATTTCCCACTACACGCCTCTGAAAATAGCAACCAAGGGAAACTGCTCTGGTGATGCAGATCCGGTGTTGGTGACAGTTGAAGAGAGCCTCAGTGGCAAGAAGCTAGCTGCTCTTTCAAAAATCGAGCTAGAGAACCTTGAACAAATCTTTCACAAAATTCACTTGAGCGAGTCTTCAACGTCTGCTCCGAATCAGCATGACTACAATTGTGCAACTCCATTTGAAACTGTTCTTTACTATTTTGGAGGCTATGTTGTAAAGAAAGCTAGCAGGTTTTCTAGCTGCGATAACTGCCTCGAGACCATCACTGCTGCCGGCCATGTACCACCAGCAGCTGTCCTCACCGAGATGAAGTCTTTCGTACCTCGTGCTCTGAAGCCCCTATCTAGAGCTCTTTTACAAATGCTTAATGGTATTGAGCAGAAAACACTGGACAACAAAGTTTTTGGCGACTTGTTTTGGAGTATGGTGTAGGAACTTTTGGAAAAATTTCTCGTCCATGTAGGCTGCTCCACGCACTCAGAAGAGCTTTGCTCCCGAATTATAAAGTTTTATCTCGTTACACGCATGCATTTTTATGCAAAGTTTCCGAGGCAGCAAAAGGACCACAGCGAGCAAGTGAAGGCAGCAAGGAAGAAGGCAAAATTGCTTTAAAGGCATTCTAGCTTAAATGTGAGCTAGATGAGTTCAATAAAATTTGAATAAGAAAAATAAACATCGTGTACTTTTCTAGCATACCAGTAAGTAACAGTGAATGCATTCCAACCACATATTTCCCCAATAAGGCACAAATGATTAAAATGTAAATAGCTGTGCCGGGGGAAAGCGCGCTATGCGCATGGAAGATGTGCACCTTTTTTTTCTTCCATGCTGCAGTGGCGTGCAGAATTCTAACAAATGTGGTATTTATGGTAAGCAGCACAATTAAGATTTATAGCCTGCGAAATAAGATGCTTTCTTACGTCTAGTAACTCTAAAAGGTAAGCGCGCGTCAGCAGCACGATACCAACGTACGGCCACGCACGGCGGCAGTCTGCTGGAGCTACGGAGCTGGGTGTGCAGGTTCCGTCACCTGGTGACAGGCGCAGAAATGGAGACGCCGCTGATGCATCGGGAGACAGGGGAGTTTGGAAACTGACCCTATCTAGTAACGTTGCCTTGGCCCCTGCCCGCGAGGCCTACGACCAATGCCAAAGCACCGGGAAATGCGACGCCTGGAGGACTTCCAACAACTGCACACTATGCTCTCATTGCGGTGAGGCCGGCCACATTTTATGCCACTGCCTGTACAGACGCATCGGCCTGCGCGGCTTTGCCATCGACGCCCCACGACCCCGTCCTGGCAAACTACCAGAAGAAATCGAACACTACTTGCGCAGGGCAGAGGCACCAAGCTGTCGGTACCGCTCCCCATTGCTGTACAATGCCCGATTTGCGTACCCGGGCCATGGTTACATGCAAAGAAAGTCCCCTTGCCCCCATAGGAGCAGCAACCTTTGGAGGTGAGGTTGCTCAACAGCGAAAAACCACAGATCCTCAGGCGGCGACGACGACACCACTTTTACAACAAGCACCCTATGAAGACTACTTCGATAATCACATGCCGAGGCTCTAAAGTGGCACCGCCGCTACGTACGATGACATCAACAACACGACCAGAGTGCAAGCCAACACCGCCGCCCAGCGACGTGACAATGGTGTGCCCCGGCTGTGACCTCAATAAATGATGGAGCCAAGATTGGACACCAAGGCCCATGCACAATGCAAGGACGCGAACAAGCGACCTTGAAGTTACTGTCGATGGTTGCACAGTGACCGCCACACCAGAGCTGACTATTCTGTCATCAGTGGAACGTTCGCCGCCCAGCTCTAGAAAGTGACGACCACTTGGGATGGCCCGCTAATCCGCACTGCTGGTAGTAACCTTATTACTCTTCCAGGGCAATGCACTGCCAGAGTGACAGTAAATAGGCGTACTTATCTTACGAGCTTTGTGGTCATACAGAACTGCTCGCGAGACGTTATTCTAGGTATGGATTTTCTCAGTGAGCATTGGGCGATCACAGACCTTCGCTCGAAACTCACCAAACTCTCAACGGACAATGCCATACCCTCCACTATGACATCGACGCACCACGTCGCTCTAAATGTCCTCGATGGAGACTTGATCGTGCCGCCCCGATCAAGTGTCATCGTCTGCATGGGCCACGCAGAAATCGAAACCACCGAAGGTGTTGTCAAGGGAAGCATCCAGCTGCTTTTGGAAAGAGGGCTCGGAATCGCAAGAGGCGTCGCCCATGTCTGAGAAGGACAGGCTCAGGTTCTGGTGACAAACTTCACAAAAGAATACCGGCATCTTAACAACGGCACGACGATCCCTTTCCTCGAAGAGCTAGCGGACAGTTGAGATGTCTTCGCCCTCCCCAGCCAACCCAAAGAAGATACACCCAACCTATCCAAGCCACCTAGGTTCGATATCAACAGAGCACTACCTTGAGACAGGCAAGATATTTGCAGTCTTATTGAAAGCTACAGCGAGTGCTTTTCTTCAGCGTCAAAGGTGCGACAGATTACGTTGGCAAAGCACCGCATTATCACAGACGAACATGCCCAACCTTTTCATCAAAGCCCTACCGTGTATCGCCGCAATAACGCCAAGCCATCCGCGAGCAAGTCGACGAAATGCTTCATGGCGACATCATCCAGCCATCTAAGAGCCCTTCGGCAGCACCAGTCATCTTAGTGAAGAAGAAAGATGGCACACTTCACTTCTGCATTGATTTCCGCAACTTGAATGTCATGAAGACGCCACTTTGTCAGTTTCTTGTCGTGCAAGATGCGTCGAGATGTGCCTTGAAGATTCCAGCCACTCGTGTGTGTTTTCTGCAATGTTCGAGGTTGTGCTAGTCACCTTTTGCGGCTTTATCTAGGTGTTTCCTCGCCACCTTTAAATTGAATGTTGACGGTTGCAACAGGCATTCGTAGATCGATGACCGCTGAGCACGATTGTTGCTATCGCCGCCACCGTTTGCTTAGTTCTTTTGTGGGCGCAAGTCAGCCCAATAAAAAGTCACATTCCTGTAAATATTATCTCATCTGCTGCAAACGGCATATGACAATATCATGCTAGAAAAACTGGCCACCCTGAATACGCAATGCCTGATGACATCAAAGGTACAGGGATCATTAAATGCTAACATTATCTGAATTCATGAGAAAGGATTTGAAAAATTACATATCAATCAGATTACTATCCGTTATTTACAGTATTTACTAACGTAATCACTAACAGAACATTGATCATACCCACACCATCCACCCGGTGATAGAACAGTGCTCAGAATATAACTGGCCTCTATACCTAGAATAATTGACTATGAGAAAGCATTTGATTGATGCATTCATTGTAAAATCAGGCTGTAGGCAAGCTATGCGTGAAAATACTGAAAGATATCTATAGTGGCTGCACAACAACCATAGTTCTGCACACAGTGTAAGAATATTTAGGCGATGAAACTGACCGCCCGGCGCGGAGCAGAGCATGCACAGATTGTGTTCGCTTTCTAGTACGCGCGCTGATCACAGCAGCACGAGGCGCTGCATCAGAGCATCCATTCGCTTGCAGAGCGGCGCACGCTGCTAAGCGGGGTGCATGGCTTTTGGTGCCGTTTTTATGCAGTTTTTGTCAGTGTATTATGCAGTTCATCGGAAGGTGTGTACGTGAGGTCTTGTGTTTCCCCATGTGGCAGGCACCGTGCATGAACAGTCTGCTACAACTAGCTTTTTGTGTCGTGCTTTGGAATCAGCCACAAGTGATTGTTGTGCAAGCCGACAGTTCGGGCCGATGCCACGGACGGTCGTCAGTGCCTTTGTGTTTGGTGGCTGTGATGTGTTGTTTGCTGTTGCTGTCGCACACTTTAGCCGGGTCAAGCAGTCAACCAGATGCTATTATGGCGAAGAGGTGCTTTGTACTCAGCTGCAGGCCGGGCTACCAGAGTTGTCCAGATCAAGCGTCTCTTTAAAGCTCTGTCGGACCCTGCTCACCTAGAACTGTGGCACCGGGCAATCCCCAGAGCAGATAAGATATTGCAATCGAGTGACCCCTATGTGGATGCTTGGGAGAATTGATGGCCCACAGTTCTTGATACAGCGCAACGGACATGGACGAGAAGGGGACACGAACAAAACACGTACAAGCGCTTTGTGTCGCCTTCTCGTCCGTGTCGGTTGGATGAACTATGGAACTCCAACTCGCCCAAGCATCCACATAAGCAAATTCCATTTCTTCTACAAAGGGCCCCTTTCAATGTTTGTTTTTACATCCGTGTGCTCTCATTCAAAAAAAAAAGAAAGTACCCATGTGTGTTTTGCTTGTGCCCCCTTCTCGTCCGCGTCCTTTGCGCTGTATCAAGAACGAGTGACTATGTCTGCATGAAGCACTTTCCCGAGCATATGATTTAAAGATCGTTCTATGCAGAGTTCAGCGGCAATACACTTTTAAATGTGGCCGAGAAAAACCCGCGTCTGTTGGCGAATGCTGTGCCCAGTATTTTTCTGAAATACCTGACCAAGCCTCCCAGAAAACGACAGTCAGCAGACACGGGTGCCCAGCAGCAAGCGGCCCGCACCTGCTACTGTCGTACTGCCCTCAAGGACAGCCTGCGAAGCATAAAAAGACTCAGATCCATCATTGAGCCCTCAAAAGAAACTGCGCACAGGAGACGCCTACATCACACGTGTCAGCTGACCAAGGAACATGCCCTTCTTCCACCACGAAACTTGGAGGCGCCTCGTCAAGTGCAGAGGTTTTAATGCGAAAGCGTTACCTCGCTATGTTCACAGATTTCTGTCCATAGACCGCGTCCGCAAAATTGTGTCCGCAGCAGTTGTGAGTAATTGAGAAGTGGTAGAGGTTAACGAGCGGCGTCAATCCATAGTGTTATAGAGCATCATGCAGGTAGAACGCAACAAGAACAAACAATTTATTCAGGCAGCTCCTCTTATAGCCCGTCGGTGATGTCATGACCACATGATGACATCACGTGGTCATCATCTCTCCCCCCCCTTAAAGATTCAAGCGTACAGGTGGCCGTCCCTGTCTGGCTGATCTTCGCAAACCTGGCGGGCCAGTTTCCGTCTCGGATGCTTCTGGGCTATCTTGCGACGTGGTCAGAGCGTCGTCCGCAGGTTCCCGCTTGCTAACTTCTCCAAGGGCTCTGTCTTCTGATTCAGTCCGATGTCTCAGTTGGTCCAAGTGCCGCCGCTGAAGACCTTGATCCGAGTCAACGGAGACCATCCTGGAACCCTGTTGACCATGCACTACTGGAATCCACCTGCAACTTGCTCTGAAGTTGCGCATCCAGACCGGTTATTCAACATCAAATTTAGTTGCACTTACTCTTGGCAGGCTTTCTGCGGACCTGGTAACCGAATAAGTATTCCGTGGGGGATTTGCCATCCTTTACAAGCGTTCGGCGATATCAGAACAAAAACCGAGCTATACGTATTTCCAGATCTTTTCCCGGGTTTTTCTTTAGCCCTTCCTTAAGTGTGTGCACACCTCTTTCGGCTAAACCATTCGATTGTGGGTGATAAGAGGCTGTTGTGAGTTGCTTTACGTTGTTTCGTGCCAGAAACTCGCGAAAAATGGCGCTCACAAATTGTGGATCGTTATTGGAAACATAAGTTTTTGGAAGGCCGAAGTGTACAAATATTGACCGTAGTGCGTCGACCGTTGTTTGCGATGTGGCAATTTTCGTTGGGATTGCTTCCATCCATTTCATTTCGGAGTCTACGACGACCAACACCATATGTCCGTCCATTGGGCCTGCGAAATCTGCGTGTAGTCTGCTCCATCGTTCCCCGGTTGCTGGCCACACCAAAGGTATCTGTGCTGGTGGCATCGCAGCGGTCTGTGCACAAATACCGCATGATTTCACCAGTTGCTCTATGTCAGACTCCAGACCCGGGTACCAAAACAGCGTTCTCGCCATGCTTTTCATAGCCGCCATACCCAGATGCTTCTCATGGAGCAGACACAACAAATGCTTTGCCGCCACCATAGGTAGAACAATGCGATGTCCCCAGTACACCAAATTGTGGCTCATGGTTAGCTCTGTTCTTCTGTTGAAGTATGCCAGGAGATGCTGAAGATCCTGCTGTAGATACAATGGCCATCTGTCGGCAATCCACCTTTTGACCTGTTGAAGAGTGGCGTCTCAGTTTGTCATTTGTTCAACCTCCCGGGCGCTGACCGCCGTTTCCCCAAGACACTGGGCATACGAAAACATACTCTTCGGCATTGGAATTCTCGCTGCCCTTGCTGTACTGCAATGTATAGATGTAGTTGCCGAGGAACAAGGCCCAGTGCTGGATTCTCGCAGCCGCCATTGGTGGTATTGCTTTGCCTGGATTGAATAAACCAGTAAGAGGCTTATGGTCGGTTACTAACACGAACCTATGTCCGTACAAGTAGTCCTTGAACCGTGCAACACCAAACACCAGGGCCAGTGCTTCTTTTTCTAACTGAGAGTAGTTACGCTCTGCCTTTGTGAGTGTCCTGGACCGAAATCCGATGGGGTACCGTTCACGCGGTGGGACAAAACGGCCCCAATGCCTACTGGTGACGCGTCGTACTCGAGCCGCAGTGGCTTATCCGGGTCGAAATGAACAAGGAACTTGGAAGTCACAATTGCCTGCTTAATTTTCTGAACAGCTTTTTCTTGTTCCTTGTTCCACTGCCACTTGGCCTATTTAGTTAAGAGGGCGTACAGCGGAGCCAGCACAGTGGCCAGATTGGGCAAGAACTTGCCATAATAATTCACAAGTCCGAGAAAAGTTTTCAGCTCACTCACCAAAGTAGGTTCCGGGGCTTTGACAATGGCTTTGATGTTATCGTCCTTCGGTCGCAGACTCTTACCGTTGATCTGATGACCGAGAAAAGTTACTTCGTCTTGCCGGAATTTGCACTTTTCCTTGTGCAGTCGGAGACCGCACTCCTGCAGCCACTGCAGCACCCTCTTGAGCCTTGATACATCGTCCTTTTATTCGCCGATGATAATATCATCCAGGTACACCTGCACTCCTGGAATATCGCCCAGCAGCGCTGTCCATCCGCCTCTGGAATATAGCTGGGGCAGAACTTATGCAAAAAGGTAATCGGTTGAAACAGAAGAGGCCTTTCTGAGTGTTGAGGACTGCTATCTTTTTGCCATCCTCGTCTAAAAGTAACTGGTTGTAGGCTTGGCGTAAATCCAACGTCGTAACTACTTCTCCGCCATTTAGCTTAGCAAAAATGTCGTCCACTCGAGGCAACGGATACTGTTTCATCACTGTGGCTGCATTCACTGTCATACGAAAGTCTCCGCACACTCGGATAGACCCATCGCCCCTTACAACGGGTACCACTGGTGTGACCCATTCGGCGCTTTTCACCGGCACCAGGTGTGAGCGACTCACCATTGGCGCCACCTACCGCTTACAGCTCCACCGAGGCCAAGCGACCAAGCCTAGTGTGGTGTGTGTGTGCGAGTTGCAGTTGAACGCGTTCTTCGGCGCGGATACGTGAAGCTGAGTAGTGGGGCACCATGCCTCGTTAATAAAGTTTGTCTCCATTACCTGAACCCTGTTCAATGCCGGACGCCTCGCCCCACTTCCGCCCAGCCTTTTCCTTAGCCTTAAGTCCTCGCCCATGCCCTCACAACTGGCGCAGCCGACCTTGAGCCATGCCGGAAACGTCCTTACTCGCCCGCCTGATGAAGTAACCCGCATTCCTCTTTGTCCAGTTCGCTTCTCTCGCCCGCTATATTGCCGCCTCCCCGCCCTATGAAGCCTTTCGCCCTCTTTGCCTGAGACGTCTCGCCTCTTCGCTACTTGTGCTGCCCTGCCGATAGAGTGAGTAGCTCGCTCGCTCTGCGTGAACTCTTCACGCTGCTCGTCTTTTACCGCTTCGCTTTTTGTGCTGCACCGTGAATCGCCATGCTCCTCGTGAACTAGAACAAAGCTACGCCGGAGGGCCTCGCGGGCTTTACTGCAGATTACCTCCGTGAAGAGCTGGCTCGCCGAAATCTCGACGTTGCAAGATCGAAGGAAGACATCATAAATCGCCTTCTCGCCGACATCGCCAGCAACCGCACAATGAAATTGATTGTAAAACTGATACATATAAATATCATATAAGTATATATATATAACTATATAAACTACACATACTATATATATAACTGATGCATATAAGTATCACATAAGTATATACATAACTGATACATATAAGTATACAGTAGACTCCCTTTAAGACAAACTCCAAGGGACCATGAAAATTGTTCGTCTTATTAGAAGTTCGTCTAATCAGGAGTGCTTCAAAAAATGATGTTTGAGCATGCAGAGTGTGTCCAAATACCTCGTATATGAGAACAAATGAATAAAATGGCCTTTCAGGAAAATAAACTGCAATACAAGCATTTATTGGACTAATGATTGTCTACTACGCTTTGCAGTAGTAAGGCATCAGGCATTGTTGACTGTTATCCAGTCTGTTATTTTTTTTTTGTGTCTGTCGTGAAAATCGACGGCCTGCTACAAAAGCAGACATCTCGCTTAACTTTTGAAGATACCCTTCAGTGCCCTCACACTATTCAAAAAATTGCACTAAAGTGTCTAGGCAGGCATCAGCTGCATCACAGGTAACTAGAGCAGATTCAGGCATAACATTCAAGCTGTCATCTTCAGCAGCAGTTTCCGATGGTAGGTCAAGCACTTCTTCAATCAGAGCGTCCAGTGTGTCAGCTCTACACGTTTCCACACTTTCGTCAATGCTGACATACGCACTGATGTCAATAACCACACCCTTACTGCTCAGCGCAGAAACAATGCTTCTATCCTCCAAGTTCGCAGTGTGGTTCTCATTCGTAGTATCGCAGTCATTCTGCACTGAGCAATCACTAAGCGCCACAAATCCTACATGGCGGAAGGCGTTGGCAATAGTGGCTTGAGTAACCTGCTCCCAGGCGCTCGTCAGTAAGTGGACAGCACTTAACTGTGTACTCCTTACTGCTCTCCATGCAAATCAGCATCCTTTGCAGCAGAGAGCGACGATAGTGCCTCTTCAAGCTACTTATTACTACTCCCTGGTCCATAGGCTGCAGCTTCGCCGTTGTATTCGCTGGTAGAAACTCCAGTCGGATCGCATGAAGTCCGGCGACGTGGCCGTGTCCGGGACAGTTGTCAACAACAATGAGAACTTTTCTCTTCTGTCTCTGGAAGTGGCGATACATCTCTTGAAGCCACTGCTCGAAAAGTGCCTGCGTCATCCACGCTTTTGAATTAGCCATGTACGTGACCGGCAGCGTTTTTATGTTTTTAAAGCAGCGTGGTGCTTTAGATTTGCCAATCACAAGCAACTTTAGTTTGTCAGTCCCAGTCATATTTGCGCCCACGAGGACCGTTACTCGAAGCTTGCTCCGTTTGCCCGCTACGCAGTCATCACCAGCAAATGCGAGCGTTTTATTTGGGAGTAGCTGGTAGAAAAGCGCAGTTTCGTCCACATTGTATACGTCTTGAGGGTCATATTCGTCCATGAGTTCATTCATCTTGTTCTGCCTCCAATCGCTGCAGACCGCTTCATCCACTGCAGCGGCCTCGCCGACAACACAACGAAAGGCCAGTCCATGCCTTTTCCGAAAACGGTCAAGCCACCCATCGCTGCACGCAAACTTGACATTCAGTCACAGGGCAATTTCTTCCGCCTTAGCTTTCAGTAGCACTCCATTCACTGGCAAATTCGCACTGCGCACTCCCTTCACCCAGGCAAGCAGAACGTCTTCAAGGTCTTTGTGCATAGCTGTGCGCATCCTCTTCCGCTTCGGCGCAAACTCACAATCTTCCAAAGCACTGGTAATCCGCACTTCGTCCTTCACGATACCGCTCACGGTACTTTTTGCGATGCCGAACTTGCGCGCTATTTCAGTCTTTGAAAGCCTGAAAGCCGGCCGGCGCAAACTTCGGTCAAAACTTCGGCCTTCTCATGAAGCTCAAGCGGCTTTTTTCGAGTTGTTGGCCGACTAGCCATAGTAGCAACATGGCGAACACGGCGCGCACGAAAACAAACAGTGCACACCCCGAGGTGACAGCGTACAGCCTGGTAGAACATTGCGGGACACGACGCGCACACCCGCCACGGACAATGGATCTGTGCACTGCGTAGTAGGCGTTGTTGGCGGTCAGCAAAGGCGCGGAGCTCGGTAGCACTGGCATGACGACACTATCACGTTGTCACCATTGGGAAACGTCATTGGCTGCTTTTTCTTCTCACCATTTTTTTTCCCGCGTTTCGCTAGTTTTGCTGGCCGGGCCGCGCATGCTCTTTTTTTCTTTCTCTCTCTCTTCCTTTCTGCGCTCTGTTTCGTCCTTGCCCGAGGTCGTACCAAGACAGCCGGCGCGACGCGAAACGCGAACCTACTCCTACTGCGGGGACAAAGGGAGTGAGCGGGGGAACGGTGGGAGAGGACGAGCAGCGGCACTCTTCCGCCTTCATAGAATCGCATTTCCGACGCCGATGTGCTTGGGTCTGCGTGCGTCGACGGCACGGATGGTCGTGGCACTGAAAAGCTTTTTTTTTTTTTCTTTCCGCTGAAGCGCTGCTCAGACGGTCGAGTAAGCTGCGCGGGTGGGGTGCAGCCGGCCATGAAAATTCATCTTAACCGATTAGCGATTGCAAAGTGTTCATCTTAAGCGGATTTATTTTTCACTGCCTCTATGGGGAACCAAACAAACGACCTCGACTGTTCATCTTAACCGAGGGTTCATCTTAAGCGAGTTCGTCTTAACGGGAGTCTACTGTATATAATTATGCAGCTGCATAATTTGTTGGCCTCGAGAATGCTCGATGGAGAATTTCGAGGTCAACAGGTCGCATTAACAGGCTACTAAAATTATTCTCAAACTAACATCTGCTAATTCCAATTCAGATTTGCGCGTTCTGCTCTGCGCCTGCATGCCGGTGTTTCCTCTCGGTAGACAGTTGGTCAGCCTCGTCAGTGTTCTCGTAAACGATGAGATTGGCAGGAAAACACTGTGTAAGAATACATTCTTACACTGTGCAAGAGAAACACAGTGAAATTCAAGCAATGATTTTCGTGTCACGTATCTAATAGTGTACTGCACTAGCCACTAAAAAGTCACAAATGCAAGCTTAGTTTCCTTTCAAGGCGAAAACCTTTAATTGCTCATAGGGATCTTGCGCTGGAGTTTTGAGTAGGATGGCGCCGCTTTGTGGTGGCCAAGAAAAGCCTGACTGGGTAGTACAACGGCGGCTCTACCTATGCTGCAGCACATATCTCGCAGGCTTTCTACGTCGATTCGTGCTTTTTTTTTTTCCCCTTCGTAAGCGTGAATCCTCTATCTCATACAACCATTCATTCATCTCTCGACAATGACGGTGCGACACCCTCCACATACGCACAAATCCTGTCCACAATTATGAGCCTATAAAACAGTTCGCCTTAAAAGTACCTCGACTGGCTGTGTCTGCAAAACTATAAACATTGGTATAATCTGACAAGTACGCAAAGCAAGAGAAGGATATGTTAAATTGACTGAATGCGACATTAATGTGGTTCATCAGAATCTCTCTGGGTGTTATCGTGAGAGGAGGGTAAGTGTGTAAATAACCACCTTTGTAGGCATTTTAAAAAGCTGAAGAAAAACAGAAAAGGTATCAATGGAGTGACTCTGCTCCACAATATGCTCCATAAAAGTGCATCTCATTTTCTCAAAAACACAGAAAGGAAGTACAGATCACCTGACCAGGTTACAAGAAGGAAAAGAAAAGTACCATAAAATTCTGAGTAAGTGCCCCCCTAATTTCACTACTAATTTTACATTTATGCGCTGTTCCGAAATAGCACCCCCTGTCTTCCACGCTGTACATCCACGCTCCCTATACTCTTGGCATGCACGAAATTTTGACTTGCACGAAATTTTACGGTACGGTTCATTTTCCTCAGTGAGCCTTGCTTAAATGAATTTGAATACAGAATGTCTTAAAACATATTTTCCACACTGTTGGAAGCACTTTCCTTCTTTTTTTGTTACTTAGTTTTGTTGCGTTAAGCAGAGAAGCTCTAGATACTGGCCATGTCGCATGCTTTGGCAAGATTTATGCATGACACCATTTTTTTGCAGTACAAGCCCTGTGTGTGTATGCATCGGAGACTCATGAGTGGCTGGTCTAGTATGTAAAATATTTGGTCGCCAAAAATGTGCAGCAGCAAGTGGAACATGCACCAAGAAAGGCGATAGGGAAGTGGTCAACACACTTGCAGAGAGTAAACACGGATATTAAGACAGTTTTAAGCTCATACTCGGTTCACTAGCACTTGCTCACTCCTGCATTTAAGATAGTGCAGTGCCCGCTGATGATTGTAGCAGTGTGCATACACGTGATGTGTCCAGAGCCCAGCGTCTTCACTTTCCAGTTTCAGCATACACGCGATTCCATTCATGTTATTGCTTAAACATGCAAGCCATGAGGAATAGTGTCCTGGATGCAAAAGCAAGGAAAGAACACAAAGTAGAAACGATAGACTGCAGTGCACATTTCAGCAGCCCCACTAATTTCCTTTTGAGTAGCTCTGGCAAGTGACGATTTTGGACGACATAAAGAATCAGCAAGACCTGAACGAAGTATTTTAGCATTGCCACTTTTAGTTGGACTAAATCTGCTTGTCTGGTGTTGTGCAATTCCGCTGTTACCTTCCATAAAGCGTCCCCCCCCCCCACCCCTTTGCCCTCCAATCATCTTCACCCCTGGAAGCCGCACCCACCATCACCAACCAACCACCTATAATCCATAAGAGCAGGCAGGGAATAAAATAAAATTGTAAAGCCGCGTTCAGACTATGTGCGCAACGTACGGATTGTCAGTAAGGATCGTAAGTGTAAGTGCAAAAACATTGTAACGTGTCTGTTCAGACTGCTGTCGCATTAAGCGTAAGATGCACAACGTCCGTAGCCAGCGTGGGCATAAATGTCGGAGGACCCGCGACTTTTACGACTAGCACAGGTACGTCTGTTATTGCGCGACCAATGCGCGCAGCCGTTTCGGTTTTTCCTTCTGGTCACAGGGTTTCCGGTCTTCCCAGATTTCGCGTGCAAACCAGCTAGCAGGCAACATCATCCAATGCTCCTACGCTGTTGCAGTGTCTCGGCTAGCTGGTGTTATTGGTGTTGTGTCGGTGATTGTATCTGCCCACAGCTTGATCATGTGCAGTGCGGAATCTTCTTCGCCATGGGATTATCAGCATCTCATAATAAACCTCGGCAAAGGCCGGTCCTCTACTATCAGTGGCTGAAATCGCACCGAGTGAAGTGCTAAACAATGCCATGGCTGCAAATTGCCAGTGCGCTGAGTAAAAGCAGTAAGTGCTTTTTCAATCTTTTTTTTTTTTCATGTGCGAACACGAGCTCTCAACAACCAAATGCTTCCTCTAGTTTAGAAAAGTGGGGTTATGGCAGCAGGGGATGCTCGCTTCGTCCCAGTGCATCTCGCAGCACACCGGCTTCGTTGACAAGTGAGGGAACTGTTGGCCTGCAGCGAAAGGCCAATGCGTGGCGACGTTGCGGTCGGGCAGCAGAATGGAGCTGGCGCGGACCCATTGATGTTTGAAAGAAGCTCACCCTAAAAGAGAAAAAGAAAACAGCGTCTTCTGAGGGGGGACGAGGTTCCACGGACGTTTATGTGTCTGTCGCACACCCTGGCTCTTTGTTTGGAGTAAGTTCAAAAAAAGTAGTACGACCTTTGAGTCACCGCCCCGGTCCGTCTCTAAGATTGCTCCGGGGCACTGGTAAAATCGCAAGCTGGGATGCAGGCGGACCGCACGCCGGAACTACGTGCGAGCGGGGGTTATTGAAAAAAAAAAAAAAAAAAGAATGCTGCTTTGCTCCTTTGACCGAGTGTTGCGGGGCGGCGGCATGAGACCTTTGCCAAAAGAGTATTGGGGAAGCGCGAGGACGGAAGCTGGCATGCAAGACCACTGTCGGACCATGCGGACAGGCATGCGCTATCGAAGAAGATTTGACAAACCCATATTCTTCTATTATTCGTCCGTCTGCGTAGGTTGAGTACACAGACAATGATAAGCTCATTTTCGACCTCCGCTATCAGCCGCTTGCTAACTGGCGCCATGTTGAGAAATGCTAGACCCAGTTGACCCACAGCGGTGATTAGCCGGTCGTAAAGAACGTATCTTACTGAACGGCCCAGTGTGAACATGCGCGGTTGCAAGCTACGTAAACGGGAGTTCCAGCCGATATGCGCACTGCTATATATACAATACTTACGACGGATATGCACATAGTCTGAACGCGGCTTTAGTTTATTAGATGAGTAGGTCTGTCTATTGATTATTATACCAAAGAGCTGCTTTTATAGGGTGCAGTAGGCAGCCACAGTAGCCTGATGACTATATAAGAATATGCTAGATGCAGCCAAACAAACATCCGTCCTTCAGGCCCCCAAACAGCTACTAAACCTTCTGGAAGACATACATCATTATAAACCATACAGAAGCCACCACCAACTGATCAACCTCCATACCACAAAATGCACTGCCCATCCACTTACTTCCACCCTTCAGACACATCCAACCATGAGGAACCCACGCAGCTCTGGAATGATAAAATTCAATTGAAAGACGTAACAGGTGTTATAAAGATGAAATGAGCAACTAGTACCGCTAACACAGATTTGTCGCATCCCATCCTGCCTGAGTGCCTGCGCATTTTCCCCCTACTGAAGTACCTTTTGTTGCAAGAACCTGCAAACACGTGTCTACTATTTACTTGGCCCCATATTTCCTTGAAGTTTTGTCGTGGCACCATGTGTCAAAGCATGATGAAAGTCTAGGATACATCACAAAAGTGTGACATTGGCTCCATAAACACTATTAGCTTCTGGTAATGGCTGGTAGTGTCACTTCTCATCTCCCTGAAGTTCAAACACATTCCGAGTTCAATGAGTGTTTGGTGACCACTGATTGCAAGCATTGCACGTGCTATATTCCACAGGAGATAAATTTAATATCTCAAAAGGTACGAGTACGGTTAAGACATGACTGTGTAGAATGCTGCTTTGAAGGACGATTATTTACATTGGTTGAAACGACTCCTCATTGGTAAGGCTCTAAAAGAAATTGTGGAGTAAGAATGTGCACTCCAAACTGTCAGTTTTGGTCAGCAGAATTTCAAACCAAACCTTAGTTATGCCAACAAATTTAAAGAAGAACTAGGGCGATGAAAACAATGAAAAGCACAGCCACTGTGCTAGTTCTGTAATTTGTGTGTTTTCCCATGACTTTTGTTTTGTTACATTGCTTTTAATTTTTATGAGAAGTAGCTGACAAGCATGCAGCAAATTTTAAGCTGGTTATCCACTTTTGCTTGAGCTTAGAATAAATAGAAACACGAATATAGCAAAATGAAAAGTGCGATGTCGGGCAAAGCAAGACTATTAACGATGACCAACTGCCTTTACTTTCAAGCCCATGCTGTGCATTTTTCACGCACACATGAATACATAATGTGCAAAACGAAAAATTCAAAAAAAAAAAAAATGCAATACGCCACGAAGCTATGCGATTTGAATAGCAGTAGAAAGTTGGACGGGTGACTGCCGCGGCACCATATGTAAAAGCATGGTAAAGGATACATCACAAAAGCGGGGCCACCGGTTGACACACTGCCCAATTACTAAAGCACCAATTACGATACGATCACATCACAAAACTGTTACAAACCAATCGCGATTCTAGTCGGCAGCCTGTCGACCAATAGGAGCAGAGGCTGACTGGTTTGGGACAGTTTTTGTGGTGTGATCAGAGTGCAATTTTCGGCCGCTGAGACGAGTGCAGACGCTCACCACTACTGGCAACTTCAATGGTGTAGCCGATGTTCGGGTATGCGGTTTTCGCTGCGTAGGCTGGTCCGCAAGTTTCCAATGCGATACGGCGTCGCTTTCCTGCTGGCCGAGAACGTGCTTTCGGCCTAGATGAAGCCGCCAGGAACACCTTTGATGAGTGCGGCACAGCGTCGGGTTTCAACTTGGGCTTTGCGCGCCACAGGACCACAACGTCACCATTCACTACACGCTCATCGTGCCGAATGATGTCTGCGGGATCAAAATGTTTTTCACAAACGCGTACGTGTGGCGAGCCGAGAGAGAACGCGCCAATTTTGTCATGACCAAGGGCGCATTTCCACTCTTCGCGCCGTTCGGGGTCAGTAGGGAAACGGAAAAGCGATACCTTCTCGTCGTTACCTTTGCCCCCCGAACGACAGCCCGCCACACAACAAGAATTAGGCATTGCTGTTAGTACGCACCGATCGATTCCCGACAGTTAAGTATACCTTCACATATTTTGACAAAGCCACAAGTAAACAGAGTAACTGACACAATACATTGCAAATGAAGCTTTGGCTTGCTGAGGCTTGAGGCTCGGCCCAGTTTGGCTAGGGCAGTCGCATTGATTGGTGCCAACATGCCAGCCAACTACGGTGGTGCCAACTTTATCAAACTTAATTAATGTTGACATAGCATAATAAAAAGACAGACTAAATTGAAATACCAATATATGGTAAAATATACAGAGTAATATTTGCGCTTTACAATGGGTGGCGTACGTCGTGCGCGCGCAACAGCGCGCAAACATTATTTGTTGCCGGTATTTTTCGCGTGAGTCGGAGTGCGGCGTGACATTTCAGTCAGTTCCAGTTGTTGCTTGGTGGTAGTAGTAGCCTGTTCAGTGTAGTTGCAGTCATGGTTACATTAGAGTGGCTAGAACTTTCGCTAGCCACCCTAGTTGCAGTGCGCGCTGATTTGCCACGTAGCTCGAGTACTCTCACCAGTTCAGTCGTGTCCGACTCTTCGTGACCCTATGGACCATATCACGCCACGCTTTCCGGTCTCTCACTATCTTCCTAACATCACATAACTTCATCTGCAGCGCCTCGAGGATACCATCTAACCATCGCGTTCGTTGCCTACCCCTTCTCCGGCGACCCTCAACCTTTCCCAACATCAAATCTTTCTCCAGCGACTCCTCTCTTCTCATCAGATGTGCAAAGTAGCTGAGCTTTAACTTTAGAATTTGACCCTCCAATGAGCAGTCAGGGTTTATGGTCGACAATATCGACTGATTTGATCTGGCAGTCCAAGGAACTCTCAAGTCTCCGCCAGCACCACAATTCAAACGCATCAATTCTTCGGCGGTCAGCCTTCTTCACAGTCCAACTCTCGCATCCATACATCACAACTGGAAATACCATAGCACGAGTTATACGGATCTTGGTTGGCAGACTAACGTCTCTGCTCTTTACTAGGCGGTCAAGGCTAACCATTGCTCTCTTTCCCAGAAGCAGGCGTCTCCTAATTTCATGGCTGCAGTCTCCTTCCGAGGTAATCTTGGAGCCCAAGAACAGAAAATCTGTCATAGCTTCCACTTCTTGTCCATTGATGCTCCAGGACTTGATAGGGCAAGACGCCATGATCTTTCCCTTTTTAATGTTCAGTTTAAGCCCAAACTTCTCACTTTCTTCTTGTACGTGCATCAGAAGTCTCTTGAGCTCCACTTCACTTTCTGCCATTCAAGTGGTATCATCCGCATATCTAAGGTTGTTGATACGTTATCCAGCAATCTTCACTCCAGCTGAAGACTCGTTCAGACCGGCCTTCCTCATGATGCACTCTGCCTATAGGTTAAATAGGCAGGGCGACAGTATGCAGCCTTGCCTCACTCCTTTCTCAATCGAAAACCAATCAGTAAGACCATGCCCAGTTCTGACTGTGGCCTCTTGCCTTTCATACAGGTTCCTGAGGAGACAGATGAGGTGAATTGGAACTCCCATCTCTTGGAGAGCTTGCCACAATCTGCTGCGATCAACGCAGTCAAACGCTTTCGCATAATCAATAAAGCAGAAGTAGATGGGTTTCTGGAACTCTCTTGCTTTTTCCATGATCCAGCGAAGGTTGGCAATTTGGTCTCTAGTTCCTCTGCCCTTGCGAAACCCAGCTTGCACGTCCGGAAGCTGCCGATCCACATACTGCCGCAGCCTACCTTGGAGGATTTTCAACATCACCTTGCTAGCATGCGAAATAAGCTCGATTGTGCGGTAGTTGGAACAATCTTTGGCACTGCCTTTCTTTGGAATGGGGATGTAAACTGACCTCCTCCAATCCTATGGCCACTGCAGGGTTGTCTTCTGACATAATGTATGCAGAATGTTAACAGCGTCGTGGTTGAGGTTTTGAAGCAACTCAGCTGGAATACCATCAATTCCGCTAGCTTTGTTCTTAGCAAGGCTGGCTAGGCCCATTCAACTTCACTCTTCAGGATGCCCGGCTCGAGATCAGTAATCACAACCGTCTTATGTTGGGTTTGCACATCCGGGTCCTTCTTGTACTGTTCTTCTGTACGTGTATTCCTGCCAATATCTCTCAGGCTTCATTGAGGTCCTTGCCTCGTTTGTCCTTTATCACGCCCAGCTTAGCACAGAAGCTTCCTTTGATATCTTTGATTGTCTTATACAGAGCTCTTATGTTCCTTAATTGGCTGTTGTCCTCAACTGCTTGGCACTGTATGTTTAGGAAGGCATTCCTATCTCTCCTTGCTATTTTCTGAAAATCCGCATTGAGAACCTTGTATCTTTCTCTTTCCCCCATAACTTTTGCCATCCTCCTTTCCTCAGCTATTTGCAAAGCCTCTTCAGATAACCAGTTTGCTTTCTTGCATTTCTTTTGCTTTGGAACTACCTTAGTAGCAACTTCTTGCATTATATCACGAACATCAGTCCACATCTCTTGAGGCTCCCTGTCTTCTAGATCTAATTCTTGAAATCGATTCCTCACTTCCACAGCATATTCTGATGGAATTTGATCAAGATCATATCTGAAAGGCCTTCTAGTTTTCTGCGTTTTCCTCAATCGAAGCTTAATTTTGGCAACAAGATGCTGATGATCGGTGCCACAATCGGCCCCAGGCCTTGTTTTTACTGCTTGTATAGCGCTTCTCCATCTCTGCCGGCAAAGAATATAATCGATCTGATTCCTGTTCAGACCGTCCGGTGAAGTCCATGTGTACAGGCGCCTCTTGTGCTGTTGAAAATGAGTATTTGCTACGGTCAGGCTGCTTTCTTGACAACACTCTACTAGCCTCTGCCCAGCTTCATTTGGCTCACCAAGACCGCACTTGCCTATAATTCCGGATATTTCTTCACTCCCGATTTTAGCATTCCAGTCTCCTATGAGAAAAACGACATCTGATGATGGAGTGCGGTCTAAAAGGCATTGCAGGTCCGCATAAAATCTCTCAACGTCAGCTTCTTCAGCAGTAGTGGTTGGTGCATAGGCTTGGATAACTGTTATGGTGAAAGGGTGACCTTGGATCCGAAGTGAAATCATTCGGTCGTTTTTGGGGTTGTACCTTAGCACTGCTTTGCCCATTCTTCTGTTTACTATGAGAGCGACCCCATTCCTTCTCTTGGATTCGTGCCCACAATAAAAGACATAATGGTCGCCGGAGTTAAATTCTGCCATTCCGGTCCACTTGAGCTCGCTGATACCCAAGATATCAATGTTCAATCTGTCAATTTCTCGCTTGAGGACATCCAGTTTACTTTGCATCATAGATCTTACATTCCATGTTGCTATTCGATATATCCCCTTGCAACATCGGACAT
This sequence comes from Amblyomma maculatum, assembly GCF_055883805.1. NCBI lineage: Eukaryota > Metazoa > Arthropoda > Arachnida > Ixodida > Ixodidae > Amblyomma > Amblyomma maculatum. The sequence goes on from NC_139348.1 coordinate 163,001,389, forward strand.
TCCGGTCGCTTCCCGACACATCCACAACTGAGCGTCCTTTTGGCTTTAGCCCAGCCGCTTCATTCGTCATGGAGCTACTAGGAATCGCCCTTTGTTCATCCCCAGTAACATGTGGGATGCCTTCCAACCTGGGGGGCTCATCTTCCGGCGCCATATCGATAATGGTATTGTGACTGGCCATAGGGTTTTCTTGGCAGGAAATACTGGAGTGGGTTGGCATTACCTTCTCCAGTGAATCACATTTTGTCAGAACTCTCTGCCGTGACCTGTCTATCTTGGGTGGCCCTACACAGCAGATCTCACGAGCCCCTCCGCCACGACAAGGCAGTGATCCATGAAGGGGTAATATTAGTTAATAACCAATAATTAGATATATGTGATACACACTAAAAATTTAGGCTACGTCAAGTCATATATCACAGGATAGCTTATATTCATCACAATTGCAGAACACTAATTGCCGGTCTTTGTTAATTGCCGTTAATTAGACAATTATGATTAATAATTGAACTTAAGGCTCCAATGTCAAGTCGTATATCGCAGGATAGGTTAAATGTGGCAAAATCGCAGTGCACTAATTGGCGGTATTTGTTATTGCCGTTATTAAATAAACTGATTAAATATTGAACTTCAGGCTATAGCATGAAGTTATATATGATTGGACAGCTTATAGCGAGTATGTTTGCAGTACACTTATTACCGGCTTAAGAACTGTTAAATAGTGATTAATGCTTGAAGTTACGTCAAGTCATATATCACAGGACAGCTTTTACGTGGTATATTCCAGTACATTAATTTAGGGTCTTAGTTATTAGCCGTTAATTAGTTAATTGTGATTAACATATGTACTTTTCGCTACACCAAGTAATATCACGGGGTATCTTATATCAAGTATGATTGCAGTATGCTCATTGGCTGCTTTTGTCTATAACTGCCCAATCAGTGAATTGTAACTAATAAAAATCATCGAGTGCATTTTTCGTTTTTATTTTTTATACATCGGTACTAGCATCAGCAAACATTGTCTCTCCATTCTGAGAAATTCGAATCGTTTGCCTCCTTTTTTCAAGTTATTTTTCAAAATATTGCAATTAATTGATCAGTTACACACTGTAAATTTATTAATCAGCATCAACAAGATCCGATTTTCATTCTGCGTGTTTTGACACCTTTTAAACCCCATTTACTAATTTTATTTTGAGAATATTTCATTCCTAATAAAATAATTAAATTAGTTAAATACAATTAAATAATATAACTTATATTAGCTTCACCAAGCATTGGCTTTTCTTTCGGAGCGCTTCCACACCTTTGAACGCCATTTTCCAAGTTTTCATTTTTCGAATTAGTTCAATTACTTAATTGTTGAATTAAAAGTCTAAACTTTCTTAGCTTCATTAAGCATTGGTTTTTCATTATGAGCATTTTCACACCTTTGAAACCTCTTTTTCGGTGTCTCATTTTTTGTTAGTTCAATTATTATTTTCATAAATTGCGTGCTCTAAATTTTATTATTTAGCATATCAAGCATTGGTTTTACATTCTGAGCATTTTGTCAACTTTGAACACCCTTTTTCCCATTTTTCATTTCCTTTGAATTACTGCGATTGAGTAATTGATCAATTTCGCACACTGTTTTCATAATTAACATAAAGTATTAGCTTTACATTCTGAGCAGTTTGACACCTTCGAACCCCATTTTTCTTTTTTAATCTTAATTATAATAATATAATAATAATTGGTTCACAGGAAGGGAAAGGCGCAGTATCTGTCACGCTGTGTGGACACCTGAACCGCGCCGTAAGGGAAGGGATGAAGGTGGAAAGAGAGAAAGGGGAGCCGTAGTGGAGGGCTGCGCAGTAATTTCGACCACCTGGGGATCTTTACCGTGCGCTGACATCGCACAGCACACGGACGCCACTTTGTTTTGCCTCCATCGAAACGCAGCCGCCGCGATCGGGTTCGAACACGGGAACTCCGGACAGAGGTCGGGCGTCTTACCACTGCACCACCCCGGCGGGGCAAATTAATTACAATTTATTAACTAGTCATCGCCTATCATATATCAATCACTAGAACCCCAAATTACCGTGATACGATTTTTTACACGGCCCCGATGATTTCCAGCACATGGTTCAGACTACAACTAGTACTATTTCTACTATGCCGGCAGCTTTTCTACCGAATGAGCTGTATAAAATGCACCACCTAATATTTACTGCAGTGCGCAAATATTTCATGCAGATAGCAGCGCAGAAAACATTAGACCGCCGCAATGTACGAGCACCAACGCTCTCCTCATGAAGGAAGGAAAAAACTTAGGAGAGACCCTGACGTGATTTTTTTGAAGTCGGCGCGGCCGGATTACCATGGCCTCCGAGATGACCTCCGCGCGCACGTTTCTCTCCGGCCGTTCCAATCGGCCGGAGAAAGCGGAAAAGGGGCGTGGCAGCGTCTTTCGCCGCATCGCGGCGCTCGCCAGCTATGCATCATAAAGTCACTGGAAATTTTTCAGAGTACCGCAAAGGTGCCCGCGGGCGCCATTTCCCTTCCAGACCGCCGGGCCCGGCCGGTGTCTAAACAAACGGCGAGTGACCGCATTCGTAGACTTTTAACGTGTTCTTACACTCAGCAAAACGGGAAGGCTCTAGCACGCTTATTCATAACAGTGCCAACACTGGTTGTGCGGTCGCTAACTTTAATACCGCAGTCAGCAATCGATGGGAAAAATAAGTGCGCGGGTGGATCGGCGAAAACTGCAGATCGCCTGCTGATGCCAATCCCCGGCCCTTTGAATCGACTTGTTTTCGACGCGCAGTTCTGGGGCGTTGCAACATTATAAAATGACTGAGTGTGAAATAGCATGTTAGCAAAGGTCGCAGGAACGTGTGTGTATATTGTTAAGTCATGGAGAATGCCGTCCGTTGGCGCCGCGGGGCCGGACAAGGTAAAATGCGGAGCGAGGTGCGGATCTGTATCACGCTCTGAAACGATGAATCGCTTTGTGTAATCAGCATAAAGTGAAGCAGCAGGTTCGCCGAGATAGCGCAAACAAAATAAAATACAACGTAGTATCGCCGTCGCTGCGCCAGGAACGCCAAGCAGGCTTAATTTGTTGCATATTGTTTTGCGCGAACTTATTTTTTTTTTTTGCGGCGCCGTCATTAAGCGAAGGAAAACTAAAGCACTGGCCTCGCCCATTTTCAACGTGAAACAAAAAAACAAAATGCATCACCGCGCGGTTGTGAATATTGTACTTTTCATTGTTTCATGGTGTCGTCTCATGTTGTTTCATCGCCGTACGCCTTGTGCCGCCAATTTGCCAGAACCTCGCTCATTAACAGCCGTCAAAAACTGAAATGACATCAACATCGTACGTTGATGGTTGACACACATTGTTAAGTTGCCAGCTGCGAGCACACAATAAATATGGTTGGTTGGTTTAGTTTTTTAACATCCCGAAGCGACTCAGACTATGAAACCGCAGTGGAGAGCTCCGGAAATTTCCACCACTTGGGTTTCTTTAACGTGCAACTAGAAATAAATAACTAATAAATATGTGCATTAAGCTTTATGTACCCCCATGGACAAAAATGGTATATTCCACGCTCTGCGAGAAAACTGCCCGCCAGATTTTTCCGACAGAGAAGCAGTTATTTCTGAGATGTGCATAACGTACCCTCCTTGTTATACTTTCCATCTAGTCCGAGCAATTTTGTGGGGCACATTTTTTTTTATACTGAAAAAATGCAATCGTTGCGATTCGCGTGGAATATACCACTTTTGTCCGCTACCGTACGTTTACATTAACGATAAAAATAAAAGAGGAACAGGTGCGAGCGGTCATCGATCCGCACACGAACACGCGCCCATACGCATTCATTCACTAGTGGAGTTTGTGATTTCGCGTAACTGAATAAAGATATATCTGCTGCCCGCTGGCTAGATATTTACCTTACTGTGAGGGTAGCTTTTGCCAAATTCCGCAAGTAAAACTGATGCTGCACGTTCCTGTGCTGGAAGGTAAACACATATATTGCGTTGGAAGGTAAACAGATGTTGTGATCAGGCGCACCATGTTCACGTTGAGTATTTCCTACGCTTCTTTCGCGGCTAAATGAAAATAATTTGAAACCAATGAACCAGCGTATCTCGCACAAGAGGGTGTTCCTTCATGGCACGAATTTTCGCCGGTCGGTTCTGTGAAGCCACAATGACCACCAATGCATATCAGGGTATGTTGCTGGGCGAGTTGGTTATTCATTGTCAGAGAAAGAACGCTAGCAGATGTGTGTGTCATCCTCCTCCTTGTCCGTCGTCTGCTAGCGTTCTTTCTCTGACAATGCAGATCACTTTTTTCGTTCAGGCACAGAGAACAAACCTTTCCTATGCATGGTGCCGCTCCCAAAAGCACAACATAATCTCTCACGTGTCCCCGCCGGGGTGGTGCAGTGGTAAGACACCCGACTACTGTGCCGAAGTTCCCGGGTTCGAACACCCCGGCGGCTGCGTTTCGATGGAGGCGAAACGAAGTGGCGTCCGTGTGCTGTGCGATGTCAGCGCACGTTAAAGATCCCTAGGTGGTCGAAATTACTCCGTAGTCCTCCACTACGGCTCCCCTTTCTCTCTTTCCACTTTCACTCCCACCTTCCTCCCTTCCCTTACGGCGCAGTTCAGGTATCCACAGAGCAAGTGTGACAGATACTGCGCCTTTCCCTTCCTGTGAACCAATTATTTTCATTATTATCTCTCACGTGTACACTGCGAGAGTAGGTGTGACGAGATGGAAGGGAACATGAGCCTTGCTAATACGTGGAGCCTACTCAGACACCTACTTGATCCTGACAATTCGAAAACTCAATCGGGCATAAGACTGACGAAAGCCAGACACGCGTTCGAGGGCACGGACGGGGAACTCATGGCGAAACTAATTGACATGTACGTAGGCGACACGCAAACCTTACCCCTGCCGGATAACGAAGGACCCTTAAACGAGGCCCTAGACGCGCCGATCACGGAGGCGGAGGTTCGCGCCGAAATATTAGGCCTAAAAACAAAATCGGCTCCCGGCCCAGACGGAATCACAAACAAGGTTCTCCGAAATTTGGACGATAATTCCATCCGCGCGCTCACCAAGTACATGAGAATCGTATGGGACAGAGGCCGCCTCCCACAACAGTGGAAGACGGCAAACGTAATTTTGATACCGAAGCCAGGCAAACCCCCTAAACTAGAGAACTTACGACCAATCTCTCTAACATCCTGTATGGGGAAATTGATGGAGCGGGTAGTCCAAACGCGACTAACGCGTTTCATGGAGCTTAACGACCTGTGGCCACACGAAATGGTTGGGTTCCGGCCCGGCCTGTGCACACAGGACGTAATGCTCCGCTTGAGACACGATATCACAGAAAGCGAAACCAGGGACGCGAGGGTACTACTAGGTCTAGACCTGACAAAGGCGTTCGATAACGTAAAACACGCGGCAATTCTTTCTGGTCTCCAAGAATTGGGGGTCGGAAAGAAAACGTACGATTACGTAAAAGACTTCCTGTCGGGTAGAACGATAAAGATAAAGTTTCAGGACATTGAATCCTCCACCGTCAAACTAGGAAGCAGGGATACGCCACAGGGTTCGGTGCTGTCCCCGTTCCTCTTTAATGTTGCCATGCGAAACCTCCCGGCAGAACTGAGGAAAGTGGAAAACTTGAAATTCAGTATGTACGCGGACGACGTCAACCTGTGGGCTACCCAGGGGAGTGACGCGAGCATCGAGGAGCGCTTGCAAGCGGCGGCGCACACCGTCGTGTCCTACGCGGCCGAAAGGGGCCTCTCGTGCTCTCCACAAAAATCGGAACTGTTTATCTGCAACCCTAAAGCACTCAGGTGTAAACGCAAGATAAACATCAGCGTAGCAGTAGACGGCCAAATAGTGCCAAAAGTCGAACAAATTAGGATCTTGGGGCTGTTTCTACAAGCAGATGGGTACAACGATACAACGGTAAAGAAACTGAACGCGTACGCCACGCAAGTCACGGGTCTGTTCAGGAGAATCGCACTAAAGGGTCGGGGCCTTAAGGAGCGAAGCCTCCTGAAACTAATGCAGGCTTACATCACTAGCCGCATATGTTACGCCACACCATTCCTAAACATTAGATCAGACGAAAAGCAGAGAATAGACGCACTCATCAGACGATGCGCGAAGAGGGCTCTGGGACTACCCATCTCGACCTCGACTGAACGCCTCCTCGAAATGGGGGTGCACAACAATTGGACGGAACTAGCGGAGGCTGTGCGCATGGCGCAACTAGAAAGATTAAGCAGAACCACCACGGGCAGAACCATCCTCGGCTGGGTGGGACTGCAGTCAGACAGAGGAACAAGCCACAAAGTAGACATTCCACGAGAGTGTCGCGAATATATAATAGTGCCCCCCCTACCTAAAAACATGCACCCTACGTACAACAAGGAGAGGAGACAAAAGAGGGCCGAGACGCTCGCAAAGAAAGCGGGGAAAATGAAGCCGGGGGAGGTCGCCTACGTGGACGCGGCTAGCGGGAAGTCGGGGGCGGCGGTGGCTGTGGTCGTCAACGGCCGCGGCGTGCCCGCCGCCGCCGCGTCCGTTAGAAGCCGAAATGTAGACACGGCTGAAGAAGTTGCAATAGCGCTCGCTTGCGTTGGAACGGAAGCCAGCATAGTTATTAGTGACAGCAAAACAGCTGTCTGGAACTTTGGAAAAGGGAGGGTCTCGACGGAGGCAGCCAAAATTTTAGAAAAAGGAAAACTTGAAAGATTCGAATTATTTGGACCCCCGCGCACGAGTCCGTCCCCGGCAACGAGGCGGCGCACGAGCTAGCCCGAGCTCTCTACTTCCGGGCAGCCGTAGAGCCGCCTGATTGCGATGTGATGGACGAGAGGCTGCAAACTTATAAGGAAATTTTAGAACACTACAGACTTAGCAGCCCCGCCGGGGTGGTGCAGTGGTAAGACGCCCGACTACTGTGCCGGAGTTCCCGGGTTCGAACCCGACCGCGGCGGCTGCGTTTCGATGGAGGCGAAACGAAGAGGCGTCGTGTGCTGTGCGATGTCAGCGCACGTTAAAGATCCCCAGGTGGTCGAAATTACTCCGTAGCCCTCCACTACGGCTCCTCTTTCTCTCTTTCCACTTTCATTCCCACCCTCCTCCCTTCCCCTACGGCGCGGTTCAGGTGTCCACAGAGCAAGTGTGACAGTTACTGCGCCTTTCCCTTCCTGTGAACCAATTTAACTTAACTACAGACTTAGCAGAAGGTCCCTGCCACCACCGGACCGAACGCTAACTAACAAGGAGGCCGTCGCTTGGCGGCGCCTGCAAGCTGGGAATTTCCCAAGTCCCGTCTGGCTTTTCCACACGCAAGTGGAGGAAAAGGCGGACGATAGATGCGAAACCTGCGGAGAAAGGGGTACTCTTGATCACATAATCTGGCAATGCCTTGATTCCCCTGGCGCCAAGGAAAACGTAAACAGTAGAGAAGCCTGGGAACTGCTACTGCGGAGCGAGTCTCCCGCCAACCAGCAGCAAGCTGTCCGCCTGGCGGCTGAAGCCGCGAAGAAACACTGTCACTTCGCCTGTCTTTAGTCGCGGAGGCCCCGGCCTCCGTCCCATAGGCCTGCTTGCCGGGGGCGGGGAGTAGGGGGCCTCCTACATCGGTGGAAAAATAAAGTTCGTAACAACAACAACAAACAATCGAGAAAAGAGGAACTGCAGCACACGACACGTATTCTACGCGCGCGCTTGGAAGGGATATGGCGACGCGAGGTCACGTGACGCGCATCAGCCAGTAGGCGAGCCGGCGGCGCGCGGAAAACGAATGCGGAACTCTGAAATTTTTCCAGTGACTCTAATGCATCAAGTATTCTGGGGAGCTTGGCGCAAACTATAAAACACGAGTTTCCTCAGCTTGCGCTTGAACCACAGTCGAGCTGCCAGCATTAAAATGCCACGCGCAAGAAGGCAGCCAACAATTTTACGATTGTCAACGTACTAATAATATGAGGCCCAAAGTTAGGAAGCGACGACCCGAAGTTGCATGCCTGGCCGAAGCATGAATGCCTTGCTTAGCGCGCTCTGCTGCGGTTCCGCGTCGTTGTTTTTTTTGTCAGTGTGTATATACACGCTGTACATTTGCGAGTTCATTAACTCGCTAAACATAGTATTTACGAGTGTGGCGGCTTACATAAACATCCATCGCATGAATGCAATTCTATAAATAAGTCCGCTACTAGCCACAAGATTTTTGTTGACTTGGACGCATATGTCACGATAGCTATTTTTTTTTCTCGCACGGGTTAAAAACAGCCTTGGAAGATCGTAAGCACGCAAGTTCGATAGAAGTGAAGGGTAACTGTCGCACGTTCAGGCACCTCTGCCGTCATATGAGCATATGCGAGGTTTTCGGAAATTATCCCGTTAAAAACGGATCAGCTTATACGATAGAAAGTGAGGAGAAGCTATTACCTCGTTTTTAAACTACGCGGCCGATCATAGCATAAATTTGTGCGCAATTATCACGCGAGTTGCAACTTATTTCTTGTTTTCACTTGTTTGCATATGCTACAGATTGGGTGCAGTGCTTTTAATTTTAATTTTTACTCCTATTCACTCCTATGGATTTTTATTTTACTCCTATACACGCAGAGGGCCAAGCCGAGCAAGTGGGTTAATTAAAACGATTTATGATTACACTATAATATAATGGCACAGGGCGGTTAATACGACTATCATATACGCCTGCCACACTAGTTAGTAATTTTTCATTAACTTTCAATGATACGCGAAACTTCCAAGAACATTTTTGGCACTAAACCTCCGCGGGTTGTAATGATAGCAACTTTCTGAACTAAATTACGAGGCAAACACCGTGAGCAATTTAAAAAAAGACATGTTTATTTACAAAACTCATGAGGTCGACAAAGAGAAAAACAATATGGGCAAGCACAATCAAGAAGTACACACAAACATTTCGTTATTTGCAACGTTCAATCACTACATGATGACTACTTGCGTAGTTTTCCATTCGCAAAGATAAAACTCGCCAGATTAAACACGCAGTTCCTATCTTGCTCAGCAGTTTTTTTTTTCTTTCTGGTAAGCTGCTTGATCAATTACTATTTTTCCTGCGTTGACAAGCTGTGGCCTAAGCAGCTTTTCTATGATTATCTTTGTTGTTTCAGTGGCGTGGTCCTTTCTTGGTGCACAAAGCTAGAAGAGAGCACCTCTCGAAGTAAGCAACATAAGCTAGCGACATGTACGCTACACATGGAATGTAGCGATGTACGCTCCACTGGAATTTGTTATATTTGCAAGCAAGCGCAGAAGCCTTAGGATTAAAAATGGGGAGGAAAACGAATGTCACACTTCACCAAACTGCAACAAGACCTTGCAGCTAAGAAATATGCATGCATTTGACCACTCGAGCATACGCTCGTGACGCTTATTGACCGCCGGCTTCACGAGTAACCGTTAGGCACTCAAAGTCTACCACCTACACGAGGTAGTCTTGACGAGCAACTGTTTCACTAGCAAAGAAAACTATCTACACGAGCAAAAAGCGTAAATTCTAAGTAAAACGGAACGCACTTTGTAAACGCGACTAGAACATCAACGCTCCGCTTCGGTACGCAACACCTAAATTGTGAAACAATTCGGACATACCTTGCGGTCAGTCTTGGCTGGAAAACCAGCTAAAATTGAAAGGCTGTATGACATATTCGTAACAAAGTTTTCGTCAATGTATACGCGCGAAAAACGAGAGAACCGCGTCAGCGGAGATACGCCGCGACCGGGCTGGACGATGCATCGCTGGATGGATGGATGGAATATAGGAGCGTCCCCTTTGAAACGGGTTGGTAGCAGTAACTATCATGCTCATTTTTCTCCCTATATCTTAATTATTGTTTTAGATTGGTTAACTATACCATCATCCTATTTATTAAATTTTTGTTTCTACATTACTAACATTATGTCACTTCTCTGCTTTTAATGCACCAATCTTCCAGTCGTTTTTTTGCTAGCTTCCACCGCCGGTTTATTCACCCGGCCACTGGCATCTCTAAACCCAGAGCTTCTCTCTTCCTCTCCCTCTAAATCCGACGCCTTAAAGCTTCTCGATAGTTTGAAAATAGCGACACTCTCCTCAACTCCGGCACTTTCCTCCTCGAATATCCTCGCCCGCCGGCTACGCGCGCTGCACACGGCACGCTTTTTTGGGCAGCGCTCCGTCGTCCGGGAAATTGGCCGGCACACGCGCTCGTAAGGGTGCTTTTTCCACGCTCTGTTATCGAATAAAGACACGAGTAAGACATGCGACTCGCTTGACTGTACTGCGAGCCACATTAATTAGCGTCTCGTACGCACAATGAAAGTGCAAATTACGAGCGCTTGTGCCATAAACAAAAACCACTTGCTGCATACACCTCACATTCCTTTTGACTTTTCATTACTGCGTGTGTCAACACGGCACAATATATTAAGCATAATATTTACTATATATTTGAACATTCCTGAATATTCTTCGTCGTAAAGTCCAATCAATGGACTTTACGACGCCTAGGTGCGCACTGCCGCCTGGTGGCGCTTGGAGGAATCGACGAACTTACAACATTTGGCTGGGGCGCGCGCCGATTGGAACGGCCGGCCTACCAGTCCTTATTGGATTACATCAATTCAGTTTGGCTTGGGGACGCTCCACTCCCCATCGATTGGAAGACTGCTCTGGTCACTTTCATTCCAAAAGCTGGCAAGGCTATCAACACGGACAACCTTCGCCCCATCTCTCTAACCTCGTGTGCGGGCAAACTAATGGAGACGATGGTGCGTGACAGGTTGTCCGAGTTCATGGAAAATCAACACATCTTCGCAGACTCCATGTTCGGATTTCGCCCGTACAGGTCCGCACAGGATGTTTTGCTACAACTTAATCAGGACGTTCTTGACCCTGTCGAATGCCCTCACAACGACAAGGTCATACTCGCCTTAGACTTGAAAGGAGCATTTGACAACGTTACTCATGAGGTAATACTCACTCATCTTTCACAAACCGGTCGCGGACGCAACGCGTTCAGAGAGAGAGAGAGAGAGAGAGAGAGAGAGAGAGAGAACAACTTTTATTTAAAATGCCTGCAGAATCGGTTAGGCTTCCTCCAAGCAGGGAGGACAAGCTTTTACCATGACGCGGCCACTACGTCAGTCTCGTGCGTTGTGCTCCTTGAGGTCTTGTTACGTCCCTCGCTACTTCCGCGGGTTCGAGAGGGCCGCCGCCCCCTTTTTGGGGGTGCTGCCCCCCCTCTCCTCGGTTTCGCTCGGTCGCTGCCTCTCTAGAGCTGCCGAGACCTGCTGGACGGCCTTGAGTTGCGTCTCTTGATCACAGCTCCTCGTTGCAGCCTCTAGCTGCGGCGGGATCGTCGTCTTCTCGCTGGCTTCGCGCGGATTTACGCTACAGTCCCAAAAGGATGTGAGCCGCGGTGGCTCTCTCCTTCGCGCACAGTCTACACATGTCGCTCGCGTGCACACTCGGACTACATTCGGCAATTTTTGACAGGTCGCCAATCCTACATTAAAATCCAGGACACCGAACATGGCCCGTTCCAACTTGGAACCAGAGGAACATAACAGGGTGCAGTGCTGTCTCCTCTCTTATTCAATCTGGCTATGATGCACCTGCCGGCCCAGTTGGGCGCTGTCGCTGGTGTGCAGCATGCGCTGTACGCCGATGACATCACCCTGTGGGCCACGCAAGGTTCTCTTGGAGATATTGAGGCCAACCTGCAGCAAGCGGCAACCATAGTGGACCGTTATGCTCGCCGCTGCGGCCTTCAATGTTCCCCTCAAAAATCTGAATTTGTACACATACGCCCCTCACCAAAGTGTACGGCCAAAATTGAGCTTTTTTTAGAGACAGGATCAATTCCTGAATGAACAAAAGTCCGAGTACTGGGGCTCTTCATTCATCAACATAGACGGTCGGACACTACCTTGGCGAAACTCCGTAAGGTGGGGGACCAGGTGGGCCGCATGGTCCGCCGGGTTTCTAACAAACGTGGGGGGTTGCGGTACAAAGACGCCTTGCGGCTACCGCATGCATTTGTGACCAGTCGAATCTTGTATTCGACTCCTTACCTCCACCTTCGGAAACAAGACGAGGATGCACTCGAAGTCGTCCTGCGCAAAATTTTTAAGAGAGCCCTCGATCTCCCCGTGAACACCTCCAACCAGCGTCTACTGGGCCTGGGCATGGTGAATACGTTCCGGGAGATCCGAGAGGCTCACTTGACCAACAAATACACACGTCTTTCTAAAACACTGTCGGGTCGCCGCCTCTTTGCCCGGCTACACATCCAACATACTACCCTTATGGAAGATCGTGTACGCCTCCCTTTCGAGTGGAGATGCACCCTCCACGTACGCCATCTTCCTAAAAACATGACACGTGAAGACCACAATGGCCGGCGCCTGGCGCGGGCGGAAGCCCTGGGCCGCCATTATGGGTAGAAACCCGGCATTTACTACGTGGACGCCTCCAGTCCCCACCATGGGGGATGGTACACGGCCACAGTGGTCCACCAGCCCAAAACTGTTAACGGGCTTACATTTCGCGCCCGTGACATAACCCACGCGGAGGAGGTCGCCATTGCGCTGGCAGCTACTCACACTGATTCTAAAACAATTATCTCCGACTCGCGAGGGGCCTGTCGGAACGTCGAGCAAGGCTGGGCACCATACTTAGCCTACCGACTACTTCAAAATTGCACCTATACCGGGGACCCCGCTTACCGGAAAATAGTATGGGCTCCTGCTCATATGGGTCTCGAAGGGAATGAGGCAGCCGACGCCACCGCCCGCGCGCTCTCTTTCCGGGCTTCCCATCTCGACCCCCCAGATCAGGATCACGAATTCGAACCCGCGTATTCTTTTAAAGGCATTGTTCTTTAGTATCAATCTTCTCATAGCCTTTACCCTCGCCCGAGTAAAGGTCTATCTAAGACGGAGGAGCGGCTTCTACTCCGTCTGTATACCAACACTCTGCTGTGCCCGGCAGCACTAAAGCATTTTAATCCCTCCTTCACGGGCAGTTGTCCGCACTGTGCGGAGAAGTTTTCGGACATCTACCACATGGTGTGGGCTTGCCCATCCAACCCAGCTATTCCTCCTCACACCAACCCCACTCGGGAGGACTGGGAGACGACCCTGCTAGGCTGCTATGACCTGCAGGCCCAAAAGGCCTTGGTCGAGCGCGCCCGGGCAGCGGCCGACGCCACTGGTGTCCCGTACTAGGGACCCCACCCAGTATCTGTAAGGGCTGATAGTCAAAGATCCGGCCCATGCATACATCCACCCCTTTTAAATGAATAAACGTTTGTCACCACCACCACCGGAGAGAAACGCGCGCGGGGGTGATCTCGGAGGCCATGCCCCTCCGCATTCTCTTTCTCCGCGACGCTCACGTACCTAGGGCCCTTAGCAACACTGTTGCTAGTGGCCCGAGTTTTCATAGCAACAGCGTCGCCGTTGCTAATGGCCCGACTTGGCTAGCCCTAAATTTTGACGTCACTTCCGCCACACTTTCTCCAATGCATTGGGAATGACAAGGGCCTCTCCTAAGTTGTTTCCATGGAGGAAGGAAAGAACTTATGAGAGGCCCTGACGTCATTTTTTTTTGAAGCCGGCGCGGCCACGCCGCGACCGGACACTGCAACGTCTCTCCTCTTCCTTCCGCATTGTCTTTCTCCGCGACGCTCACGTACCTAGGGCCCTTAGCAACGCTGTTGATAGTGGCCCGAGTTTTCATAGCAACAGCGTCGCCGTTGCTAATGGCCCGACTTGGCTAACCCTAAATTTTGACGTCACTTCCACCACGCTTTCTCGAATGGCCTCTCCTAAGTTGTTTCCTTCCTCCTCTAGAACACTGTATCCATGCTCTCCTTCATGCGGAGCGCCCGGCCGCGCCGGTTCAGATGGGGACCAAAATGGCACCGCTAGCTCGTATGGCAACACTGGTCTTTAGCGGGCGGCGTTAAGTGCCCCTTCAAAGGATGGCACGATGGCGCCACCCTAAGCCGGGCGCCGTGGCGCAACATGTAGGTTCCCTAACCCGCAGTTTCGGTTGTAATAGCTGGAAGAGTATGGACTATGGTGCGTGGCGCTCAATCCTGACGTTTTATCCCTTTTTAAGGATTTGAACGCTGAATTTTTTTTGTTTTTGATGACGGAAAACGTATTTTGAATATCTCAGTGCGCAGCAAGTGCTTTTACGCCGTGCTAAAAATGGCTATCAGTTTCGGTTCCGGAGTTTAAAAACGTGTAGTGTGCGATCTTTGACTGCTGTGACCATGTGGTTGGCACCTTTGCCTGCGGCCTGAACAGAATCGTATGGGCAGTTTGCGAAGGGGACACGTTAGAAACATCTTATATTGTAGGAAGTGCTTTAAAAGCCTAGAAATGCCTCGAAATAGGTATCTAAACTGCATGCATGGTGCATGGATGTGTTGTAATTTTGCCAATGACTAGAAATCAGTTAATATGGAGAAGCAGCTAAAAAAGGAAAATAATCCATGACATAATACGCAAATCGAAAAATCTATGCTATAATCCGGAATTACCTGAGCTCTAAAGTTCAGCTGGGTGACCCTTGGAAAAGAAGGGCTGCACGGCGCGCAATCGATGAAAATCTGGGACGCCGCGACATTGCATTGAAAGTGCACGGTCAGCCAGCAGGGCGCACATCATGTTCTTATAAGTTCGTGAAACTGGTGTACGTGTATTACAACCACGCGGCAGAGCGGTGTGAGACGTTTTCTATCGGGTGAAGAAGATTATTGTGATTCCATGGCACGCGTTTGGGGTGCGGCCACTCCTCAGATAGATGACGGGTCGCAGAAACACAAGGTAAATAATCTTTATTCGTGCATTTTATAACTTGTAAAAACACGCGGTGTTGCCGCAGTCGCGCAGCACGGTTAGAAAATGAAAAGTTTCTGAATCTGGAGGGAGGTAAGAGACAGAGAGAGAGAGCGCGTGGGTGAGAGGGAAGGCACGTGGGGAGAAGGAAGAGAAGGCGCGTGGAGAGGAGTCCAGTGTTTCCAGATGAGCGTTGTGCGCGGCGCGAAAATTGAACTTAAACTCATGTAACAGCGCACTATTAGGATCCTGGCGTATTTCCTACAGCAGAACAGGAAAAACACCACCATCCTGAAAAAACTTCAGACGTATGTCGACCAAGTAACGGGGATATTCAGACGAATCTCTCTCAGGGACAAAGGCCTCAGAGAACACTGCCTAATAAAACTGCTTCGTGCTTTGTAATCAGCAGGATAGCTTATGCCACCCCCTTTCTCAATCTTAATCCTGGTGAAGTAGAGAAGTTAGAGAAAATGATCAGAACGTCATTCAAACAAGCTTTAGGCATCCCCCCCCCCCCCCCCCCCCCCTTCCCAACTCGTCGACAGAGACGCTTCTAGCTATGGGAATACCTGGGAAGAGATTGCTTAAGCGGTCAGGGAGGCCCAGATTTGGCGGCTCAACTCCACTGTAGTGGGCCGAAAAATACTGCAAGAACTACAGCTTCAGTCAGGTGAGCCACCCTATGTCGCTGAACTCCTGGATCTTGAGACGCGGAAACTATTCAAAATTGCACCGATCCCTAAGAATGTGCACCCGATTCATGACAAGGAACGAAGACAGCATAGTGCAAAATTTATTCAAAGAAAACTAATAAACGACCCTCCTGAGAAATCAGCCTATTGCGATGCAGCCTGCGGTCTAGAAGGGGCCGCGGTCATAGCAGTGGTAGATGGGAACCACTCCCAGAAAGTAATTGGATCCATTATTACGCGTTACGCTTCAATAGCTGAAGAGGCTGCGATAGCGCTAGCCTGTACAGGCACTAAATCCAGAACTATCCTTTCAGATAATAAGGCGGATGTTAGGAACTTCGGCAAAGGCGCAATTTCCAAGCAGGCGGCCAGTCTACTGAGAAAGCACCCGCTAAACCGGGAGGTTTCAGTCATATGGGTTCCAGCTCACGGGGGTCTACCATGCAATGAGGCTGCCCATCGCCTCGTTCGAGATGTATACACCCGAGCGGCCATAGAGACCCCGCTAACCGGAGACAAAGACCCCCTCATCACCTACAAGGAGCTCTGTGAGACTCCCAAACTAAACAGAAGGATCTATCCACCACCAGATAGGTCCATAATACCCTCAGAATGCAGGGCCTGGCGAAAAATTCAGGCCAATCGTTTCTTTCCTCATGTTACTCTGCATAATGTTACTCATGTTACTCTGTGGGGATGTTGAGGCAAATCCGGGCCCTACTGAAAAAGAAATGCTTTTAGAATTACTGGACGGCCAGGGAAAGTTGACCTCAGCTATGGAAGCCTTACGTAGTTCTCAAACCGATATTAAGCGGAACATTCCAGCTCTGACCGAACGCATAGAAGGTTTGGAAAAACAGCTGACAGATTTGAATGCTTTGAACAACCGTGTGAGTCTAATAGAGGACACTGTCGAGAAGGTTGATAAACAGTTATCGGCACTTCTCTCCAAAGTCGATGACTTGGAAAAATAGGAGTCGCAGAAACAATTTAGTTATATACGGATTAGCTGAGGAAGACGAAGAAACAGCAGCTGAACTTGAAAGTAAACTGATTACTGAGGTGTTTCAAGACAAATTAGGGTTACCTGTCTCTGGCATTGATAGGTGTCATCGACTTGGTCGAAAAAATAGAGATAAGGAACGTCCTGTGATAGTGAAGTTTATAGATTACCGTGAAAAAGCATCGGCATTAAAGTCCGCCTACAAACTAAAGGGATCCTCAATTTCAATCTCTGAAGACTTTTCTACCAGAATGCGGGAAATCCGTAAGCACCTGTGGAAGAGTGCCGCCCGGGAAAAGAAAAATGGAGCCAAGGTGAAATTGGTGTACAATAAATTGTCCGTTGACAGTATAATGTATGACTGGGATGAAGTGAAACATGCCCGTTTTAAGCTAAACAGCAAAACCAACTGACAGCAAAAGCCCGTTCCCAAATCGCTAAAAATATTAAATGTAAACTGCAGAAGCATATTAAATAAAGTTAGTGAGTTAGAAGGAATTTTACTTTGCGAAGATCCAGATATCGCGGTTTTAACTGAGACATGGTTAAACGAAACCATTTACGATAGCGAATTCGCACCAGCTGACTACAGTTTACTTAGAAAAGACCGTGGTAGCAAAGGAGGAGGAGTCGCCATAATCTTCAAAAATTATTTAAATATAATGAGCATGCCTGGAGTGCCTAATATCGAATGCATTTTCTGTAAGGCTTACCACAACAATATCCGGTACATTGTTGGATCTTTGTATAGGCCTCCTGGATCACCTGTCAGTGTTTTAAATAATCTAGCAGATTATATGAGAACTTTTATTTAGCCAAATGATCGAATTATTTTAGCAGGCGATTTAAACTTACCGGACATTGACTGGCCAAATTTCGCAATCAAAACCTATAGCGATGAATCAAGTGAGGCCATGCTTGATACAGCGTTCTCATATGACTTGACACAAACTGTAGAGCAGCCGACTCGAATACAAGGGAGTTCAAAATCCACACTAGACCTTTGTTTTTTTGTTTCTGGCACAATTTTAGATGCAGCTAAATGTGTAATCATACCCGGTATCTCTGATCACCAAGTCGTTCTACTTACTCTTTCCGGTTGAACTGTTGATAAAAAATGCTCAGAAATGCATTTTAGAAACTTCTCTCGAGCTGACGATGTTTCCATTGTCGATGTTCTTTCCTTCAACTTTGATACATTTTGTTATAGCACTGACAGTGTTCACAAACTTTGGGACCGGTTTAAAGCTATGATACATGAATGCATTGAATGCCACGTGCCGGTATTTGTTAAAAAGATAACAAAAAGTCCATGGATTTCTCGGGCGACACTGCAGTTAAAAAGAAAACTGAAACGGATGAAAAAGAAAAAAGCAACTAGTAATTCTCCGGAATTAGAACAAAAGATCAGTTTGCTTAGTTCTCAGCTCAAACAGAACACTATCACTGACAAACAGCGTTACTTTGAAGAATCGTTACCCAAATTTATCTCTGAGTCTCCCGGGAAATTCTAGCGTTTGGTCTCCCCAACATCAAATGTTAATAATGAGTTTGAAATCAAAGGTGTTTTGGTCAGTGATGCACAAACAGTATCTAATGAATTCAATGAACATTTTAAGTCCGTGTTTAATGATGACAATAACATTTTTCCGAAATTTGAAGCTTCCCTCCCGCCTCTGGATGACGTTGTAGTTAGTGAGCATGGCATTTTAAACATGTTACTTAACCTTGACATAAAGAAATCACCTGGATCAGAGAACATACCTAACGCCTTTTTGAAAAGATATGCACAATGGACATCTAAGTACTTATTTGTTATATTTACAAGGTCCTTACATGAGGGTCAAGTGCCGAACTGCTAGAGTGAAACCGCTTCATAAAAGTGGAGACAAGCGATTAATCAAGAACTACCGCCCTATTTCACTCACATCAACTGCTTGTAAACTACTTGAACGCATAATTCACAATCACATATCAAACTTTCTCGAAGCTAATTATTTTTTTTACTAAATATCAGCATGGATTCAGGAGGGGTTACTCAACTTACACAGTTAGCAGAAACTATACATGATTTCGCCTCATCAGTTAACAATGGAACGCAGATTGATGCCGTATTTATGGACTTCTCGAAAGCTTTTGATAAGGTTACTCACGAAAAGTTAATTTATAAACTGGATACAATACTTCATAACAAACAATTAGTAAAATGGATTTCAGCCTACCTTTCAAATAGAGAACAATTCGTTGCCTTTAACCATTATTCTTCTGACAGGCTTACAGTTCACTCTGGCGTCCCTCAAGGCTCTGTTTTTGGTCCTCTGTTGTTTTTATTATATATTAATGATATTGTCGTTACCATTCCTGTAAAAATTAGACTTTACGCTGATGTCTGTGTTATTTATATAGAAGTGAGAAATGTATCTGATCAGCAACTACTTAATAGTGCGTTACAAACAGTTTTCGCATGGTGTGAAGCATGGCAAATGGCCATTAACTTTGAAAAAACTGTACTAATGAGAATCACTCACAAAAAGAAAGTCTTACTCTTCGATTATTGTATTAACGGCATGACACTAACTGAAGTGACAGAATATAAATATCTAGGGCTCTGGGTCAGTAACAATCTTAGTTGGAATAAACATGTTGATCTCATAACGTGTAACGCTTTCCGTAAACTCTTTTTCTTGAGACGGGCATTGCGGTTGTCGACCCCATCTGTACGCCTGCTTGCTTATAAATCTATTGTTCTGCCTACCTTAGATTATGTTTCAATCATTTGGGACCCGTTCACGCAAACTAACATGAATAAATTAGAGAAAGTTCAAAAGAGGGCGGCACGATACATATATAACAATTACCGGCGTACATCAGTGACACACCTTTTAATTCAAGCTGGCCTTCCGACAACAACTGAGCGAAATCGTTGTGCACGACTTAAATTTCTGTACCAATTAATTAAAGGACACTACAGATCAGAACTCACCGATTTGCTTGTTTTTTCGTCCGGATATGCAACCCGACAACGACACCAGCTAACTTTAACTTTTTTTCACGTTCGAAATAACTGCTTTAAATACTCATTCCTTCCACGAACTATTTCCGATTGGAATAACCTCACTAACAATGAAGTGCTGCAGCCATCACTGACATTGTTCTCGCAACATATCACCTAGTTTCTTTTTATTGCTTTTGTTATTTCACTGCTGTGTTGTATATGTTTGGTTTTATTCCTAATTGTGCAGAAGAGCTTCAACTTGCACTGTAATTATTGTTTATTTTTGCCTGTTTTGTTAAACTGCTTAGTTTGTATTTCCCACCCTGCTAAAATCCCAACACTGGGATTGCAGTATAAATAAATAAATAAATAAATAAATAAATAAATAAATAAATAAATAAATAAATAAATAAATAAATAAATAAATAAATAAATAAATAAATAAATAAATAAATAAATAATGAGTTGACAGGGGACCCAGAGGCTTGCAATCTCTGCAACGTACCTCTGAGTCAAAATCATTTAATCTGGCAATGCCCCGATTCTCCGGGAGCTAAAGAAACTGATCCCCTTGATCAAATTACCTGGGAGTCCTACATCCGCAGCCCAAATGTGGATGAACAAAAGATCGTCCTACGCCTGGCGGAGGAGGCTTACTTCAAGACCGTGGTAGACGTAGCCGGTATAACAAGCAAAACTGTTTATTCATACATCAGGTAATGGCGCTCTTTTTTGTTCTGCTTGGCGCGGTCGCCCATGCCGGGGTCTCCCGGCGGTCCGCCTGGTTAGCTTGCCGCTTGGCGCGCTGTCGTCAGTGGCGCCCACAACACCCCCCTTTCTTGAAAGGTTTGATCTCACAGGTCCAGGCGTTCTGGTCGCATACAAACACGTCCACTTCTTGTGGTGCTCGTGTCCTGCAACGGTTGCAGGTGTCTTGCTGTACGTCTTGCTTGTCCTCTGTCGGTATGTACAACGTAGGACCTTGTTACTGATGTTGGCTGTGTTACCACGCCGTGTGATTCAGCTCCAGCGAGGAGGCGCACCGCTGTAGCCTGGTGGTAAGCGCTCTCGGCTCCGTACCTTGTGCCGGGTGTCGTATGATCGTTTTGCACGAGCTCTGTAGGCTTCATTATTTTGTCTGAATTCGTTGTCGTCCCACTTCAGGGCTAGCAGCTTCGAAGTGGTTGGTACTGTGGTGTTCAGACGACGACCCATTATGAGTTCTCCTGGTGAAAACCCTTCCATGCTGGGTGTGGCCCTGTAGGCAAGCAGCGCCTCGTGTATGTTGGAAGACTTCCTCAAAAGCTGCTTTGCTGTCTGCACAGCCCTCTCAGCCATACCGTTGCTCTGCGGGTAGTAAGGGCTTGAGGTTGTGTGTGAGGCTCCCCAGTGATGCACTAGTTCTTTGAACTCTGTGGAAGTGAACTGCGGCCCGTTGTCTGTGCGTATTGTCCGTGGAACACCGTACCGTGCAAACATTGGCTCCAAGACTAGGGCTATGTGTTTTGTAGCTGTCCTCGGTAGCTGCTCTAGCTCGAAAAATCGGGAGTAGTAGTCTACTACTACAACATACTCTTTCCCCTCCAGCGTGAAGAAATCCATGCCGACTGTGTCCCAAGGGTGTGCTGGCTGTATCAGATCGTCAGGAAGGCACTCGACAGTATGGCGGCAAGAACAAGAAGAGCCGATGTTTATTGATGGCCATCGTATTTATAGGTTTCCATAGCGCGGCGCATGCACTGCGCATGACATGTGCTCCGTCATCAGGCTATCACACAAGCCTGATACATTGGCAATGGGGTTAGAAGCAGGGGTTCTGTTTCTGGCTTTCTCTGCTCTCTGCAAGTTGGACACTTTTCCACGTAGTCTTCAATGTGCTTGCCTATGCCTGGCCACCAATGCATACTTTTGCCCTCGCTCGGCACCTCGTTGTGCCCAAGTGGCCTGCATGGAGTTTTTCCAGAACCTCTACTCTGATGTCTGGCGGGATGATTATTCTGTCGCCTTTGAATAGTAGACCATCAACGAGCGAAATCTCAGTAGCCACCTCGACGTACCTTTTCAGGTCAGGTGACAGCCCATGCACAGTTGGCCATGATGTAGTGCAGAAGGTAGCCACCCTGGAAAGTGTTTCATCTGACTGGATGCCTGCCCTGATTCTGTCCAGCATTTGGTTTGAAGCAAGGAGCTGTTCAAGTGCTAATTCTTCAAATTCGCGCACTGCACTCTCTAGAGTTCTTTCTTTGTCTGCTGGTTTCCCAGATGGCTTCCGGGACAGAAGTTCAGCTGTGTACAGCTTTTTGCCGGGACTGTGGAACATGGTGTAGTCGTACTCCAAAAGGCGCATCCTGAAACGTTGAAGGCGAGGACTCAGCTCGTCAAGTCGTTTAGTCGTCAGCAGCGGTATTAACGGCTTGTGGTCCGTTTCCACGTGAAAGGTTGATCCCAGCAGGTATTTGCGGAAATGTTCGCAAGCCCATGCGATTGCCAGTGCATCCTTTTCGATTTGGGCATATCTTTGTTCTGTATCCGTAAGGGAGCGTGATGCATATGCCACAGGTAGGAGCTTTTCGTGCGACTGCTGTAGAAGTACAGCCCCAAGACCGTATGAAGAAACATCCACAGACACTGGGTGAGGCGACTGAGCATCGTAGTGAGTAAGAATCGGCGTCCTGCTTAAAGCTTGCTTGAGTTTGTCAAAACTCTGCTGCTGAGCTGGGCCCCAGTGCCAGTCGGCGTCATGGTGGAGCAAGTCTCTGAGAGGCCTCGTAAAGTCTGCTAGCGCTGGAAGAAATTTCGCTAGGTGGTTTGCAGAGCCCAACAAAGACCTGACTATGGCCCTGACCTTTTCCGAGTCGGCGCTGACTCCTGTTGAGTTTACGACGTGTGCTAAGAATGTTACTTCTGTTTGTCGAAAGGAGCATTTGCCGATGTTGAGGGTAACACCTGCATCTTCTAGCTTCCTCAGCACCAGCAGTAGGTTGGTGTCGTGTTCCTCAGCTGCCTTCCCTGAGACAATGATGTCATCTTGTAGACAACTCACACCATCTGGTCCTTCGAGCACACGGAGCATTTCTCGTTGGTAGAACTCTGGCGCTGTGGAGATTCCGAAGGGAAGCCTCAGGAACTGGAACCTGCCAACTAGTGTGATTAAGGTTGTAGATTCGCGAGAGTCCTTGGACAGTGGCACCTGCCAGTATCCTGCTCGTGCATCTAGGTGGCTGAAAACTGTTGCACCTGCTAATTTTGCAAGACACTCGTCCACCGTAAGCATGAGCACACGTTCGCGTATTATTTGTTGGTTGAGTTGACCATAGTCCACGCAGATGCGCAGCTCATTGTTCTTTCTGCGTGCGACTACCATTGGAAAACACCACTCGGTTGCTCGCTCGATCTTCTGGATGACTCCCAAGTCCTCCATCCTTTCTAGTTCTTTCTTCACAAGTGGAAGCAGTGGAAGAGGCACGCGCCTAGGATAACTGACTGCGTATGGCACAGCATCCTTTTTGACTTTGATGCGGTACTCAGTCTTCATGACTCCAAGCCCAGACGTTAGCTTTGGGTATGACGCCAAGAAGTCGGGGACATCAGTCGATTGTGCGAGGGTTTCGTCTAGCTCAAGAGGGCGCTGTAGAATCCCAAGTGATTCTATAGCTGGTCGACTGAGCAGCGGTTCTTTTAATCATTTGATGATAGAGACTGCTTCTTGGACTTCAGTGTTGCGCCAGGTGACTGTTGCATCGATGTAGCCAACAGTGGCTATCGCTGTCTGGCCTGGGCCTATCAACAGCTGTTGCGTTTACTTGATGGGTCCCATGACGGTTCTGTCGTACTCGTCGCGTGCGACTGCAGTCACATCCGCGCCGGTGTCAACCTTGAAGGTAAAAGGCAAGTTGTTCACGGTAGCAGTAATCCTCCACGGCGTGTTCACTCCCACTTGATTTCGCCTAGATATAGCTCTCCGAGATATTTTGGTCAACGTCGGATACTCGAGGTCTCGTCCTTCGGCTTAGACATGCAGACGCGGGCGTAGTGGCCTTTTTTCCCACACTGGTTGCACGTCTTGTCTATCGCGGGACACTGTCTTCGTGTGTCACGCACACCACCACACCACTTGCAGCGTTCGTCTGCCGTCTTGTGTGCACGTTGAGGGCGCGACTTGAAAGGCACCTTCGCTTCGTTCCGGCGAGTTTTGACGTTTGTCTGGCCGCGAACTTCTCCCATGTCGAGAGCTGGCTGCTTGATGGAGCGAATTTCCTTGTGTTGAAGTTTCACGCTCTCTGAATTGCGGACAGCTGTGATTGCTTTTTCGAGACTGAGTTTTACGTCTCGCAAGCCGACCACGAGCCTGTCCTGAATCAGTTCGTCTTTGAGAGTTCCGTAATCGCATCTTTCGGCCATCTTGAACAGTTCAGTCGCAAATGCGTCGACGTTTTCATGCTGCTCTTGTTTCCGAGAGTTAAATCGCGCTCTCTCATAGATGACATTCTGTCGAGGTAGGAAATGCTTTTCAAAAGCACTCACCACGGCGGAGTATGATGCCATCTGTTCGTCTGTCAGTTTCAAAGCAGCCAGCACGTCCTCCGCTTCTTCGCCCATGGCGTAGAATAATGTGTTGATTTGCGTCGTCTCGTCCTGTCCTGCCAGACCGGAGATGAGTCGGTAGCGTTCCCACCTGCGGTGCCATCGTGTCCAATCTTCGGGCTTGCGGAAATCGAGCTTTGTCGGCAGTTCCGCGGCGAGCGGGTTGAACGTCATTCTCGGAGTGCCGCTCGCGCGCTCTTCGTTCGCGCCGCGAGTGTCTGGCATGACGCTGCGGCCGCTTATGTTGGGCTCGATGTCCTTCTGGGTGTCACGCTGCGTCGGTTATCCCGCCGCTGCCACCATGTGGTAGACGTAGCCAGTATAACAAGCAAAACTGTTTATTTATACATTAGGTAATGGCGCCCGTTTTTGCTCTGCTTGGCGCGGTCGCCCATGCCGGGGTCTCCCGGCGGTCCGCCTGGTTAGCTTGCCGCTTGGGGCGCTGTCGTCAGTTGACAGTTGACAGTCGTGTGGTGCGAACGCGTGTTCCATCGCTCCTCCGATTGCACGTGGCTACCGGAACGGACGGACTGGCGACAGCGGGAGCTTCCGAAGCGTCAAACGGACGAGTTCTTTTTTTTTTTATTAACTTTATTTCGCTTTCAGATAGTTAGGTTAGGTGCAGCCTAAAGAATAGATTTTGGCTCTTGGTCCTAGCGGCCTGGTTTTTCGTGCCGGCAGCTACGTTTTCTCGGTGTTAATTTTTTAACTATTGTGTTTAGATAAATATAGTTTTTTTTCTATGCTATTGGCTTTCGCAGAATTGATTTTAACGCGTGTTTTCTAGTCGTTTCTTGTGTCTTCTTTTGGCAGTTTGTATATTCTGAGAATTCGTAATAGATATAGTTCAGTCGATGAGCGCTTAAGATGTGCAATCAAAAGAAGGTAAAGTGTACTAAGTGTGAGGCGCAGGTTAATCTCAAGGAAACGCGTTTTGACTCTGTAGGTGAAGCGGAAGGCAGCGGATTTTTGTGTCGGTGTTTCGTGCTGAGTGCGCGCTTAGATAGATTTGATCAAGAAAGGGGCAGTTTAGTGTCTCGTGTGGATGATTTAGAGAATGAAGTACGTTTGTTAAGGACAGAAAATCAGAAACTGCTTGGACAGCTTCCTTAAATGGAAAAGAAAAAGGCCGACTTTATCCTTGGAACCAACGAGGACGAACATTCCAGTGCGGGCCACGTGGCTGGGGCCAGCCCTGGCATGGAAGGCATAAGCAAAGTAGGTCAGGCGGATCCGAACCGACAGAGCTATTTAGAAGCAGCTACTAAGAAGCCGGAAAAAGAGAAAGAAATAAGGAAGAATGAAAATCCCAGAGAGAAGGACACAGATAACCGAAAGCAGGAGCCAATAGTTGGGAGAGGGAGAGAGAAGGCCCAGGTGCTTATCACCGGAGATTCTAACATGAGCAGGTGCAAGCGAGATATCTTGGAACGTGTATAGGGTGATAAGAGAGCGTTAGTTGGAGCCTTCCCGGGGAGCGCAATGTGGGCAGTGCTGAAAGAAAGTAAAAATAGGCTGTTGAAAAATTCCGCAGAGCGCAGTATGGTGATAGTAGCCGCGGGACTAAACGATGTCCTAAATGGTGACGCTGCAGGAGTGGTGGAAAGTTTAGCTAAGGGAGTTGACGAGATCAAGGAGATAGCACAGCAAACGCAGATAGTTGTATGCACAGTACCGGAGGTGCTAGGATTGAACGGAAAGCCGGAAAATGACGTGGTGACAGTTAATCAGAACATAAGAACGTTAAGCCTGGAGAAGCGTATCGAAGTGGTTGAGGTAAACAGGGAGGTGCATAAAGCAGGTTTTTGTAGGGCTTTTCAGCGAGATGGCATTCATTTTAGCAGAAGGGTAGGAGCAGAGATCGGCTGGCGCCTGGCAGGCAGGGCAGTATACCTTTTTTAGGGGGTCCGCGAGGTCTCCGTGCACAGAGGTAGTTAGAAGTGAAGCAGAAGAAAGTGTAATAACGGAGGCTGAGCCTCCAAAAATGGCAAGGAGGAGGTCGAGGAAAAAAAGTACAAAAAAGAAATTTAACACTAGGATCAGCTACATAAACATGCAAGGAGGTAGAAAAAGGGCGAAATGTATAGAGATAGAACAGCAGTTGAAAGATGACAAAATAGGTGTGTACGCTCTTTGCGAGACTCATCTCAGGGATCTAGAAGATCTGCCGTTTATAGAAGGCTACGTCTGGGAAGGGTGCAACAGAACGAGAACGGAAAAAAAGGGTGGAGAGGTAGGTATGTTGATACACCAGGGAACAAATTGGGAAATGATTAAATCATCTTGTAAAGAACATATCTGGGTATCAGGAGCAATTGCCGGCATAAGGACATGGCTAGGGTTAGTTTATTTAGGAACAGGACACCAATGCAGGCAAGAAAACAAGGATCTTGTTGAATGTCTCAGTGACGATATAAGCCAGTTTGGAGACGGGGCCAATATTATTCTGCTGGGGGACATGAACGGCCACGTCGACGATCTGGATAAATACACGGATTGTAACGGGAAGCTAATGCTAGATTTCTGTGAGCGACACGATCTTGTTATAGTAAATAGAGAAACAAAATGTGAAGGACAAATAACTTGGGAATTCCACAACAGGCAGATGACTGTCTAATGTCGCAGGAAATTTATAGCAAGGTCACAAAAATGGAGATAGGCGAAGAAGGGGAGTGTAGTCTGGAAAGTGATCATAAACGTATTAGTCTGCAGATGGGGCCCTTGATGAAAAGAGAAATGGAACTTAGACAAAAAGTAAACGCAAAATTAAACGACGATCAAATAGCGCAGACAGCAGCAGACATAGAGGAAGCAATAGAGAAAAGCCCCATGGAAGACTGGGATTATGAACAGGTAGAACTACTCATAAGGAGTAAAATTCAGGAGGTTAAAGTAGCAAACCGCTGGAATGGAAAGAGGAAGCCACGGAGCTGGTGGAATAAGGAAATCAGGGAAGCTATTGAACAACGACGGGCTGCTTCAAGGGAACACCGAGTGGAAAAGAAAGCAAAAGTATCCCAGGAGGAGATCGACCAAAAATGGGAATCATATCGACAAAAGAAACTTGAGGTACAGGCCCTTGTCCAAAGTAAAATAAAACAGTCCACTGTTCGCTGGATGGCTGACATACACGATGCCTCTAGAGGCGGAGCAAGAAAATTCTGGAACCATATAAGCTGGCTAGGGAAAAAAGAATCAAAGAAAGCAAGATCGCATTCAAGATAGCGAGGGAAATTGTTTAAAGGGAGACTACGCAGTGAACTACATTACATCAGTTATAGCCGAGTCATTTAAGAGCGACGATAGGGTAATCTCCGCTAATCAGGAAGCAACACAAGGTAGCAGAATACAAAGCTGCTTAGAACTGACCAATCTAAACTGGAAAAAGGCAGAAAAATATATTCCTAAAAACACATCTACAGGAATAGATGGAATTCCGATCAAGCTTATTAATGAACTTGGTCCAAAAAGTAAGGAAACGTTGTTAAAAGCTCTGGAAACAGTCAAAGCGAATAAGCAAATTCCGGACAGCTGGCGGCAGAGTAAAATGAATTTGATGTATAAAGGGAAAGGAGAAAGGATGCGCATAAAATCCTACAGGCCGATTACCATAACATCTGTTATGCACAGGTTGGCCATGCAGGCGGTGAAATTAAAGGTGCAAACTATGGGTAGAAAGTAACAAGATACTCGGAGAACTTCAGAACGGCTTTAGAAATGGTAGGCGCTTAGATGATAGCCTGTTCGTGCTTACCCAATGCATCGAAATATCTAGAGTGGAAAATAGACCTTTGTATTTGGCCTTCCTGGACATAAACGGGGCGTACGACAACGTAAGCAGGGAACTCCTGTGGAACATATTAAAAGAAGAAGGTATCGGATATGAGATAATAGAGTTCCTACAGGAAATATACCGGGATAACACAGTAGAAATTACATGGGAAGGGGTAAGAAGTCAAAGTATGCAAAGGATTAAGACAAGGCTGTCCTCTATCACCGCTGCTGTTCATGCTTTATATGATAAACCTGGAACGGAGGATACATAACAGTAACCTAGGCATTAACCTGTCATATAGATTAGGTGGAAAGGCGGCAGAGCAGCGCCTCCCCGGGTTGATGTATGCAGACGATATCGTGCTGCTAGCTGAAAGTCTGGCTGAAAGTGGAGACCTCTGTTGGCCCTGATAATGTACCTAACGTATTCCTGCGTCGCTATGCAGAACCCCTAGCCCATATTTTTACTCATCTGTTCCAGTTATCATTTCGGGACTGCGTTCTTACTGACGATTGGCGAATTGCCCGAGTGATTCCAGTTTTCAAGAAAGGTGACCGTCTTGATGTTAGAAATTATCGTCCAATTTCATTAACCTCTAGTACATGTAAACTCATGGAACACATCGTATCCAACTTCATAATCGCATTTCTCTAAGAAAACAACGTTTTGTCGTGTTTCCAACATGGATTTCGGAAAGGCCTTTCAACTGTTACCCAACTGGTAACCACCATTCACGAAGTGGCATCCTCTCTTGATAAGGGTGAGCAAATAGACATGATATTTCTTGACTTTAGCAAAGCATTTGATCGCGTCTCCCATAACAAACTAGTTCTAAAGCTTCAGAACATTGGTCTTCCTTTACCAATGGTGAAATGGATTCAAGCATGCCTCAGTAACCGAAAACAGTTCGTCCACGTGAATGGCTGCTCCTCTAAAATTCTCCCGGTTGGCTCTGGAGTACCTCAGGGAAGTATCCTGGGCCCTGTTTTATTCCTAATTTACATTAATTACATTGCTGCCTCAGTTGACATCACATCTGTTAGTATCAGGTTATTCGCAGATGACTGTGTTCTATTCAAAACTATTCGTTGCCTAGATGACAAAATTGCTTTGAACAATAACCTTAATGCTGTACACCAGTGGTGTAGCCTTTGATCTATGGAATTAAACAGAGAAAAATCCGTTCTTCTTCGCGTAACTAAGAAAAAAACTCCGTTTCAGTTTTTGTATAAAATCAAGGAATATCCAATAGTTCAGGTGGATGAGCGTAAATATCTAGGCGTCACGATAACTAAAAACTTGAACTGGACCAGCCACATCAATAAAATCTCTGCACCAGCCTTCAGGAAACTAGGTTTTCTTCGTTCTAAATTAAGGTCAGCCCCTGCTAGCATACAATACGCTTATCAGACCTCAGTTGGAGTATGCTTGTGTGGTGTGGGACCCGTACTTGAAAAAAGACATAATTAAAGTAGAAAAGGTACAGAGAAAAGGAGTTCGTTTTATATTCAATGCATATGACAGATTAGCTTCCCCATCGTCTCTAATGAGTGATAACAACATTTTGACATTAGAAACGAGAAGAATGATTTCCAGATTGCGGTTTCTGTATCGGTTTTGCAAACATCAACTTGATATCAATACACAATTGTTCATTCATCCACGCGTGGGTCGTCCAACCCGACACTCCCATTATCACAGCCTGGAACCAATCTTTGCCCGTACTAATAGATTCAAGAACTCTTTTTTTCCGCGCACTGTCTCCCAGTGGAATGCACTTCCAAAAGATGTTTTCTCCGCTAATAATGTAACAGTTTTTGAAGAAGGTGTACGAAAAGCCCTGCATTGATTTTTTGCTTCCCTATTTGCTGATTCAATTTTTTCCCCCATCATATGTTTGCACTGTACCCTGTTCGTTTTATATTTTTGCTTGCCGATGGTGGCGCTGAAATGCATTTTCTTTTGTCCTGTATTGCCCTCCTGCTTGGTCTATATTGACTGCAGTATGTTCTAAATAAAAAAATAAAATAAAAGAATTGCAAACTCTAGTTAAGTATTGCGGAGACGAAGGGGACGCTCTAGGCTTCAGTTTTAGCGCAGTTCAGTCGGGTCTGATGATTTTCAACGGCTCAACTGATCAGGGTCTTAAAATACAAGGCCATGAAATACCCAGAGTAGCAGAATACAAAATCTGAGGGTATGGGTAAAGGAAGGATTGGTATACATTGCAAAGCATGAGCAATCATTAAGGCCAAAGGACGAAGGAACGCAGGGATAATGAAGCATAGGGCATTGTGGGGATACAACAGGTATGAGGTTTTTGGGGGTATTTGGAAAGGAAATATGGTGCCCGGACTTACTTTCGGAAATGCGGTTTTGTGCTTAAAATCAGAGGTACAGTCGACATTAGAAATAAATCAGAGAGCCGTTGGACGATTAGCACTAGGTGCCCACGGCAAAACCACAAATGAGGCGGTACAGGGAGATATGGGCTGGGCATCTTTCGAAGTACGGGAAGCTCAGAGTAAAATATTATATGAGGAACGCCTGAGGAAATTGGACAGTAACAGATAGGCAGCTAAAGTATTTAAATACCCGTACTTAAAAAGCGTTGACTCACAATGGAGGAAAAAAACTAGGAAACTAACTAGTAAGTATGCTAGTCACAAGGACGGAGAAATAAAGAGCATTAAGCAACAGGTTAAAAACACAGAAGGTAAAAATTGGATAAATTCGATGGAGAAGAAACAGTGTGGAATTATACCGAAAGTGGAAAAGGAAGATCAGGAAGGAAGCTTTCATTCATAACTCAAGAGGCAGTGCCCTACTTTTTGAAGCTAGATCAGGGTGCCTTAGAACACGCAGCTATAAAAATAAATTTAACAATGAAGACGACGCATGTGCTGTATGTGGTAACTCCAGTGAAACAATTCACCATATTATACTCGAATGTTATGGTATCCACCCGGAAGTTGATGCAGGCGCAGTCACTGTTCCTGAAGCTCTGGAGTTTAGAGATACCAGTGGCTGGGTGAATAAACCAGCGGTGGAAACTAGCAAAAAACGACTGGAAGATTGGTGGCTTAAAAGCAGAGAAGTGACATAATATTAGTAATGTAGAAACAAAAAAAAATTTAAGAAATAGAATGATGGTTTAGTTAACTAATCTAAATCAATAATTAAGATATAGGGAAAACAATGAGCATGATAGCTACTGCTACCACCCTGTTTCAAAGGGGATGCTCATATATTCCATCCATCCATCCACCCACAACAAAGACCTTCTCTGCGTCCACGGCACAGGAGAGCCGGCAAGGAGACCCTCCCCCTTGCTGAGCCCCTGCCCTGAGGTCCATGTCGGTGTAAATAAAGTCTTCTCACTCACTCACTCACTCACTCACTCACTCACTCACTCACTCACTCACTCACTCACTCACTCACTCACTCACTCACTCACTCACTCACTCACTCACTCACTCACTCACTCACTCACTCACTCACTCACTCACTCACTCACTCACTCACTCACTCACTCACTCACTCCCCGTCTGGTTATTACCACTGTATGGTGTTTCAGTCTTCGCGCGGAATAAGCAGGATCGTTTCAGTCACAGGACGGAGAAATGTCTTTATCACTCCCCGGGTTGCCGTCTTGATCTCAACCTTTCGCACGTTGCCGTCCACACTTTCGATAGCGTTCATAGTGAGTCCCATGGGCCACTCGTTACGATGAACCTGGCTGTCCCTCAGGAGCACGATGTCGCCTGCCTTGAGGTTACGAGTTGGGTACTGCCACTTGCGACGACACTGTAGCGTAGCAAGGAACTCGCGTCGCCAACGGCACCAAAACGAGTCTGCCAACCACTGAACTTGCTGCCACTGCCGTCGGTATATAGCCTTTTCGTTGAAGACTGGTGGCACTGTGTTGCCGCCGACGTTTTGGGTCAGAAGCATTGCAGGACTGAGCACTTCCCAGCACTCGGGATCTGTGGAAACAGGAACAAGTGGTCTCGCATTATTATTCCTGAGACTTCTGCCAAGAAGGTGCCCAAGACCTCATGAGTAAGGCGACCAGGGGCGTGCTCAAGTAGCATGGAATCCAAAATTCGACATGCGACTCCGATCATCCTTTCCCACGCTCCTCCCATGTGCGAAGCGTGAGGGGGGTTGAATACCCATGTGCACCCATATGGTCCGACAAGAATATCTCCAGCTTTTTGTGGTCTGGTCCACTGGTCTTCAGTTTTATTTCGGAGCATGTTCCTACAAAATTTGTCCCGCAATCAGACCTCAGTTGCTTTGCCGGGCCTCTTATAGCAAATTATCTCGGGAGAGCATTAATAAACTTGAAGTATCCATATGGTCTCGATTACTTCAACATGAACAGCGCGATTGCTCATGCAAGTGAAGAGCACGGCCCAACGTTTGCTGTTGGCCTCGCCGCCTCTGGTCCGACGAGACGTGATTTCATCATCATCATCAGCCTGACTATACCCACTGCAGGCCGAAGGCCTCTCCCGTATTTCTCCACTTAACCCGGTTCTGTGCTAGCTGCATCCACTTGACCCCTGCGAACGTCTTAATCTCATCCACCCACCTAACTTCTGCCGCCCCCTGCTACGCTTTCCTTCCATTGGAATCCAGTTTGTTTCCCTAAGCGACCATCGGTTATCCTCTCTTCGCACTACATGTCCTGCTCATGTCCATTTCTTCTTTCCTAATTTCCCCTAGAATGTCGGTAACTTGAGTTATTTCTCTGACCCGAGATGTGATTTGCCACGGGCCAAATACATCCAGTCCGACATAAGCGAATTGTGGCTCGGTGCTTAGTCTTTCTGGTGGCACGTCTGCCATATTCTGCGGTAGCTGTCTCCCTCGGAGTTTGCAACATGTAACACACTTGTGTATGTAGGAAGCAATGTTACGCTTAGCTCCGACGATCAGGAACCCAGATGCTCTGACCGCTCCCTCAGTGAAGTGGCGTCCTTGATGTCTGACCTGCTCGTGGCAATTCCTCAGAGTCAGGGTAGTGACGTGGTGTCGCCCCGGCACGATTATGGGCTTCTGCCGGTCGAAGTGGTTGGCTCTGTCGAGGCGGTCACCAATATCAAAAGGCGGAATCAATCCATGGATCCAGTCTCCACAGAGAGCTTGACTTCGAAAGTCGCTTTCCTCGTTGCAAGCTCTTCAACTCGCCTGAATAGACTTCTTTCTGCACAGACTGGAGAATGACTGCTTTCGCTTGAGTCAGGTGTTCTGTCGAAGGTCGTAGTTGGTCTGATGAGTTTTTACGCGGACAGGCCGCCGACACATCGTGAGAAGTGCTCCGAAATCTGCTCGCCAGACGTATGAACACTGCGATTGCACGAGTCAACCTAATCTAGCTTGAAAAGTTCTCGAGCCGAAAACTGCCGAGCTTTTTCGCATTTACGCAGGTTGTGAGAACATTTGCCTGGGGCCGCACCTCCGTCTCAGAATCAGCATCAACCAGGTCGAACTTGCTCTTCAGTACTCGCGAACAGTGCTCTTGATGATACAAGAACTTCGGGCCCGCCAGCCAGGTTGATCCTGCCATTTGGGCTGCAGGCATAAACCTTGTTCCGAGATCCGCAGGGTTCATGTCAGAAGGAACGTAATGCCACTGTTCTAGACGTGCCGAGCTTCTGAAGCTTTCCATCCTGTTACTGACATACACGTAAAACCTTCGGGTCTCACTGTGTATGTAGCCTAGGACCGCCTTGCTGTCGGTATAGAAGTTTACAGCATCAAGTCCCATGCCCATTTCATGATTGATAAGCTCTGCTAGCTCTACTCACTGCACCGCAAAGCACCAGCCTTGGGATGGTCTGTTCCGGACGCGGTGCTAGCTATAGCCTTTCCGACGACAAACCCGACGTATCACGCGCCATGTGGACATGTCCCTCTGAGGTAAGCCAGTGCAGCCACATCTTAAGCTGGTGCATCTGAGAAGATGTGCAGTTCCTTGCGCTGTGCGGGAGTGAGTGAGGTAGGGGCATAAGTGCGAGGTATGGCCAGCTGCTCGAGTACTTGTAAGGAGGCTTTAAAAGTCCCCATGTGGCTCTCTTGTTATCAGGAAGTGGGCAGCCCCAGTCACATGTCTCGGCGACTAGCTTTCGGAGGAGGGACTTCCCTTGAATGATGACTGGAGTGCCACGTGCCTAGCGCCGCGCGACTGCTGTGCTTGGCGCCGACGATGACGAAGCGGTTGTCTCGAGAGGCGTGCTGGTGCTGGACTCTGTTATCGGAACTAGAAGCCGACCTTATTCTCGGGTCCTCGTCTACGTGTACCTTCACGGCTCCCTGTGGCTTGAGTCGTGACACTGGTGAAGGTGCCATCGACGATCCCTTCTCCTGCGGACGACCCGACGTGGCCGCCTCTCGTGTGACCGCTCCTGTTCATCGTGCAAGCCGGCAGCTCCGAGGCTTGCCCCCCCCCCCCCGAGGCCTTCCCTCTTGACGAAGAGACCCTAGCTTCCTAGCTTCCACCCTAGCTATGGCAACGACACCGCCCGCCCGTACCACGACTATCCGTTCCACCCTTTCGTCCTGTCTCATTCTTCAGACCCCACGTTCACCTAAGCCATTTCACGGTGAGTACTTAGAAGACGCCGAGGACTGGCTAGCTCACTACGAAAGGGTCGCGACGTTCAATGGCTGGGACGACGCTGCAAAAGTGCGGAACGTCTACTTCAGTCTTGAAGATGCTGCTCGGACATGGTTCGAGAACCGCGAGGCCACATTCTGTACGTGGCCGGCCTTCCGCAGCCAACTCATCGATACGTACGCCAACAGTGACCGCAGCAAAAACGCCGAGCGTGCCCTGACCTCTCGAGTTCAGCGTCCGAATGAAGGGGTCGCAATGTATGTTGAAGACGTCATGCATCTCTTGCCATCGCGCCGACCCGTCCATGAGTGAGAAGAAGGTGCGGCACCTGATGCACGGAGTCAAAAACCAGCTTTTTTCTGGCCTCGTGCGGAACCCGCTCACCACCGTCGCGGCATTTCTGGCTGAAGCTGTGATCATGGAGAAACTGCTACAGCAGCGATGCAGCCAGTACCCTCGGCCACTGAATTCCATCTCCGCACTACCGCCGACTGACCGCACCACCGACTACAATACCGGGACACATCTGAGCTCCCTTCGCGACCTCATTCGCACTGTGGTTCGCGAGGAGCTCCACTAACTTCATGGGACATTTCCTCCTGGCACGGCTTCTCTGGCCAGCGTCATCCGTGAGGAGGTCCAGAACGCACACACGCCACAGATAAGTGCAGTTGTTCCATCGCCACCCCCGGGCCTCACCCAGCAGATGACTTATGCTGGTGTCACACGCCGCCCAGCCCTGCTTCTTACCCCTTCGCCTTACATGCCACCTCAGGTCGCTGTGCGCGCTACGGAACCGCTGCCCCTTTGGGCAGATCGGCGCCAGGCGCCCCGGAAGACTGATCTCTGGCGCGCTCCAGATAACCGCCCTCTCTGCTACCACTGCGGCGAGGCAGGTCACCTCTACCAGCGGTGCCCTTATCGCCAGATGGGCCTTAGAGGATTTTCTCCCGACAGCCTTCGTCCACGGCCTGGTCAGCGGCCTCATGATATCGCTGAGTACGTCACCCGCCAGCGTAGTCTGCCACATTCTCCTCGTCGTGAGTCGCGCTCGCCTTCGCCTCGTCGCTGTTCGCCCTCTGGGCCATGTTATACCACTTCACACCGTGGTTCCTAGAGCCCTCGTCGGGATAACTAGCTCCGGCGACCTTTGGGGGCGAGGCCGCCGCACACCGATTCCACCGCAAAGCTTCCACCGCCGCACCGCACCGCCGTCAAGTTTTCGCTGCACAGATCAGATCGCCCCGACGTCGTCCGCATCGCTGACCAGTTATCATCGTTGTGTCGCTTAAATCGCCCCGACGCAGACCACACAACTGCCGCCCAGCTTCCGCCGCCACACCGCAAGCTTCTCTCCGACCTGCCGTCAACATTGAATCGCCACTCAACTGTCGTCCAGCTTCCGCCGCCACACCGCTCGCTTCACTCTGAACTGACGTCGACAGGCCCTGGACTTGGCTGGGTCTCCCTGGACATCCCTGCTATCGTCGACACGAAGGAGGTCACCGCTTTAGTCGATACGCGTGAGCCGATTATTCTATTACCCGGCGGCTTACAAGGATGCTGAGAAAAGTGATGACATCATGGAACGGACCAGACATACGTACGGCAGGAGGACATGTGTTTGCACCACTGGGTATGTGTACGGCCCGGGTTACGGTGCGAGGCTGCACGTTTGTCGCGACGTTTCTTGTTCTACGCGAATGCTCTCACTTTGTTATTCTTGGCATAGACTTCCTTCGTGAGCACGGTGCCACTATAGATCTCCCGCACCGCTTGGTGACGTTTTCCGCCAAACTGGCCACTGAAAAGCATGAGTACCGCGGGTCCCACTCCACGCTGCGAGTCGCCGATGATAGCCTCACAGTGCCACCACGCGCCAGCATCCTCGCCAGAGTTACCTGTGACGAACCACATCACGGCCCCTCCGAGTTGTTGAGCCTAATGTCTCCCTCTCACTCGCCTTGGGAGTTTCTGTGGCAAGATGTCTGTTTATTTCGTGGCAGAGAGACGGAGGTGCTCATCACCAATTTCTCCAATGAACATCGACATCTGTTCCGTGGTACTGTCATTGCTTACGTTGACCATCTGCAGGAAGTCGCCGAATGTTTTGCTTCCGAGGAAGCTACGCCTATCACCGAACCGGATGATGCCGTACACGCCGCCGACATCAATTCTAGCCTTTCCTCCGCTGAAAAGAGGCAACTCCAGGATCCATTGCTGGAGTTTCGTGTGTGCTTCACGTCTTCGTCTAAAGTGCAGCAAACGTCGGTCATTAAACACCGGATTATCACGCATGAAGGCACTCGACCCATCCATTCGTGCGTCTCCTCGGGAGAGAGACGCTGTCCAACAGCAAGTCAAGGAGATGCTTGTCGATGGCGTCATTCAACCTTCAAGCAGCCCATGGTCGTCGCCTGTAGCCCTCGTTAAAAAGAAAGACGGAACACTTCGTTTCTGCGTTGACTACCGGAAGCTTAACAGTATGACAAAGGATGTCTATCCGAAGTACTTCTTGATTGACCTCAGGAGTGGTTATTGGCAAATCGAAGTTGATGAGAGGCACCGTGAAAAAACTGCCTTCGTGACACCAGATGGGTTCTATGAATTCCGCATCCTCCCTTTAGGGCTCTGCTGTGCTCATACGACCTTCCAGAGGATGATGGACACTGCGCACAGGTCTGAAGTAGCAGACATGCCTTGTTTATCTCGACGACGTGATAATATTTTCGCCGTCGTTCACGGAACACCTACGCCGCCTGAGAACTGCTCTCGAAGCTGTTCGGTCTGCCAACCTTTCTCTCAAGCCTCAAAAGTGTCACGTCGGGTTCACCGAATTGAAGTTCCTTGGGCACATCGTCAGTGCTGACGGCATCCGAGCTGACCCCGACAAACTTGCTGCCGTTGCTGCCTTGCCCATCCCCACCCACAAAAAAGCAGTGCGACGGTTTTTAGGGCTGTGCTCCTATTACTGCCGCTTCATTAAACACTTTGCACCGATGGCCAGTCCTCTGACACTACTGACTCGAGATGACGCATAATTTTGCTGGGGCGCCGAGCAGCAGATGGCTTTTGACGAGTTAAGACGCCGGCTCCAGTCACCCCCGATCCTGGCACATTTCGACGACGACGCCGACACGGAGCTACACACGGATGCAAGCAACGTAGGCCTTGGTGCCGTTCTAGTTCAGCACCAAGACGGGGTCGATAAAGTAATTGCCTACGCCAGCCGTGCACTTTCACGTACTAAGTCCAACTATTCTACCACCGAAAAAGAATGTTTGGCGGTAGTATGAGCCGCTGCCAAGTTCCGCCCGTACCTTTATGGCCGACCGTTTCGAGTGATCACTGACCATCACTCGTTGTGTTGGCTGAAAAACTTAAAGGATCCTTGCGGCCGCTTAGCACGTTGGTCATTGCGCTTGCAGGAGTTTGATTTCGACGTTATTTATAAGTCCGGCCGAAAGCACACAGATGCTGATAGCCTGTCCCGCGCTCCCGTTGACCCTCCTCCGTCAGACGCAACCGACGACGATATATCTTCCTCGGTACAGTCAGTACGTCCGACCTCGATTCCAGACAGCGTGCCGACGCCGAGCTGTGACTGATCATCCACCATCTCGAAGGTGGGCACCCTACAATGCCCCGGTACCTTGCTCGGGGGCTGTCATCGTTCTGCCTCCGCAACGGGGCACTTTATAAGAAGAATTCTACATCGAGTGCAAATACATACTTGCTAGTCATACCGGTTGATCTAAGGCACGAAATCCTCCTGGCCTGCCACGACGAACCAACTTCCGGTCACCTTGTCATTACACGCACCCTAAACTGAGTCCGACAGAACTATTACTGGCCACATCTTACTCCGAGTGTTAAACGTTACGTCCAGACTTGTAGACAATGCCAGCGGCGAGAAAAACCCGCGATCAAGCGATCCGGCATGTTGAAATCTATTGAACCACCCCTCACATTCTTCGAGAAAGTGGGCATGGACCTTTTAGGCCCATTTCCTTTATCCTCGAACCGACACAAGTGGATCGTAGTCGCCACAGACTACTTAACACGCTAAGCTGAAACAAAGGCGCTTGCCCGAGGTACTGCCAGCGAGGTTGCTTGATTCTTTATGAACGACATTGTGCTCAGACACGGTGCACAGTCGACCATCATAAATGGCCGAGGAAAGGCGTTCACAGCTCGGCTACTGCGGGAAACCTTAGCTCTCAGCCATACCGAGCATCGCACAACAGCCTGTCACCCTCAGACAAATGGCCTAACGGAACGACTCAACAAAACTTTGGCGGACATGATCTCAATGTACATCGACGTTGAACTTAAAATGTGGGACGAGATCCTGCCGTATGTCACCTTCGCCTACAATACGGCGCCGCAGGAAACCACGAAGTTTACGCCGTTCCGTCTCGTATATGGCAGGGAGGCCCGCACGATGTTGGACGCGATGCTCCCGTGCGGGGATGAAGCGGTCGAACCCGATGCCGCCGCGGAACAGGCCGAGCAAGCCCGTCAGCTGGCCCGCTTGCGCATCAAGGAGCAGCATGCCACCGACGCTCGACACTATAACCTTCGGCACAGGGAAGTCCACTACGATCCAGGGGACCAAGTGTGGGTGTGGACCCCCGTGCGCCATAAAGGCTTGTGCGAGAAACTGCTCCACCGGTATTTCGGACCCTATAAAGTCCTGCGCCGCTTAAACAGCGCTCATTACGAAGTTATTTCAGATGAAACTGTGACCGTCATTGTTCGGCGTCAGCGGCCTGAAATTGTGCATGTGGTGCGCTTAAAGCCGTACTTTTCGCGTGACTGAGCGCTGTGTCAACGTCGCGTTTCGTAACATTGACGCTTCCTGCAAGTGAGACCTTGAGTTATTGTACAGTTCACCCCACACCTAATTTTTTTGCTCCTCTCACCTTGTCATCGGGACGATGTTTTTCTTTCACGGGTGCGAATAATGCCACTAGCCTAGCGCCACGCGACTGCTGTGCTGGGTGCCGACGACGACGAAGCGGTAGTCTCAAGAGGCGCGCTGGTGCTGGACTCTGCTATCGGAACTAGAAGCCAACATTATTCTCGGGTCCTCGTCTACGTGTCCCTGTGGCTTGAGTCGTGACATAGAGCAACAAACCCAAGTGGGTCATACAGACTGTTCACCACTGACAAGACACCGCGCCGAGTGAATGGTTTTTTTGGATAGGAGTCGTGAAGGTGAAGATGTCCTTCGTCAGGTCCCAAGAAATTCTCAGACTGCGTTGGATCGGCGGTGCACCATTATACAGATCAAGATCCATCAAATCCTTAGCGCGGTCTTCCTCAGGAAATGCCTCTAACACGGTTGGGCTGTTAGAGGCTATTTTATGGAGCCTAAGGTTTGATGCTGCCAGTATTTGTTTTGTGCGGCGTACCAGACTAATGGCTTCTTTGTCTGTAGAGAGAGACTTCAAACCATCGTCGACATAGAAATCTCTCTCGATGAACTGCCTGACGTCGAAATTTTTCTCCTTCTCGTGCTGTTCTTCGAAGCCCATAGGTTGCAACTGCTGGTGAAGGGCTATTCGAAACACATGTACCTTCATTCGGTATTCCACTATGCAATCTTGGATATCGTTGTCCGAACCACAGAAATCTTAGATAATTCCGATGGTCGTCTCGCACCAGGAAGCTGTAGAACATGTGCTGAATGTCCACAGTTACGGCCACAGGTTCTTTTCGGAATCGGATGAGCACTCCAAGCAGGCTGTTCATCAGGTCTGGTCCAGTAAGCAGCATACTGTTCAGTGACACGCCCTTAAACTGTGCACTGGAATCGAACACGACTCGCGTTTCACTGGGCGTTCGCGGGCGGCAAACACCAAAGATGGGGAGATACCAGCATTCTTCTCCAACTCGAAGCAGTGGGGCTTCCTCGGCATAGCCCTTTTTGAACATCTTGTCCATGAAGTTCATGAATTGTTCCCTCAGTTCTGGTTTCTTCTTCAATGTCCGTTGGAGATAAGCGAGACGTGTCTGGGCCAGGTTCTTGTTATTCGGAAGCCTAGGTCATGGGGAACGGAAGGGAAGAGGCGCTACCCAACTATTTGATTCGTCCCGTGAGAATTAGCCATCCATTATCTTCAAGGACTTCCTGGCCTCCACGGAAAGGGAAGGTCTGTTGTCATCATTCGCAGTCTGGAATAGCGTTTCTGCGATCCCATTATTATAGCTGTCATTCCTAGTAGCGTGCTGAGCAGGTTGGAAGCATTGTATCAACTCAGGAGTGCTTGCGATCTCCTTGACCAAAAAGCGATTCTGGCATGGGTCAAAAAGGGAGGGACGTCCATTTTCGACGACGTTTGTGTTGAAGTTGTTCACACAGTCTGGTATGCGGCTTCGACTTCCGCAGACATTCCCCACGATAACCCATTCCAGGTCCAGTCTCTGAGCAAATGGTGCATCAGCTGGCCCATTGCGCTGCTGTCGAACCTTGTGTACTCTGAGGATGTCTCGCCTGAGGAGAAGTAGAATTTTGGTCTCCGAGTCCAAACAAAGAATGAACCTAGCTACAGGTTTGAGATGAGGGTGATGCAATCCCGTTTCCGGTGTAGGAATCTGGTTCTTGTTGTTAGGCATGTCGTTGCACTCAATGAGTGTTGGTAAGGACAGCTTCAAAGAGCTGTGAATGTTTTCAATGAGAAATGCGGATGCCCTTCTTCCAACTGCTTCCGTTATTCGAGCACACGTCCTTAGCGTGTAGGCAGAACTTAGTCCATTAAGACCGAAAATGTCGACGAACTCCATTCTTGCAAGGGACCTGTTGCTCTGATCGTCTAAGATGGCATACATTTTTGCAGTCTTGTGAGGCTGGCTCGGAAGACTGACTTTAACCAAACTGATCTTTGAGCACGACTTGTCACTGTAGCCTTGTCTGCAAACTTCTGGACACCTGGACGATACTTCAAGTGAGGAATTCTGGTCTCTGGCGTCTTCAGTACTGTGCTCAAGGACAAAAGGTCCATGGGTGACGTTTCCTGTGTGGAGTGGTGTGGCATGCCTAACGCTACCATAATCGGCACACTTGAGGACTATTTTGCAGTCTCTTGCAAAGTGGTGTGTAGAAGCGCGACACCTGAAGCATGTCCCATATTCTTTCAGCAGGGACTTCCGTTTATCCAGTGGCTTTTCTCTGAAAGCGCGACACTTCCGGAGAGGGTGAGGTTTCTAGTGCAGAGGACGACGCTTGGTTGCATCCTGTAGCTTCGGCGTAATTGGGGTGGATGCTCAGTACCCGCCTCCACGTCAGTCAGTTGGACTGAGATGGGTGCTCTTCTCATGCCCTCATTCGTTGCCCATCTGTATGCCTTTGGGAGACTTGAAGGGGTGCTACATGCTGAGCTCAATATGAAGCTGGGGTCGTTTATAATTTTCGCCCGGTTCCTGACAAAGCTGGAGAAGATCGAGAAGGGGGAAAGGCGACTTGATCTTGCTTGTACTTGGAGCCTTTTGTGATCCACATCTCCTGCAAGTAGTGTGGCAGCTTTTCTACGATGGAATTTACTCCTCTTGCGGTGTCCAGATAAGCTAGCCTAGTCAAGTGAGGGTCCTCTTTTGCAGCCTCAACCTCAAAAAGCAGATCTCCAAGCTCTATCAATTTATGGGTGTCTTTCTCGGACAGTCTGGGGAAGCTTGAAATTCTCCTGAAGATGGCCTCATATTATTTCCGGGTGGCCATAACACTCCTCGAGTCTTTCCCAGAATATCTTTAGCCCGGTCTCAGGGTTGTCCACGTGCACTGAACGTAGCCTCTGCATAGCGTGACGACTCTGTCCCAAGCCACTTCACGAGAAGGTCAAGTTCCTCGCTTGCCGTGACTTCAAGAGTCCGTGTCATTCCCTTGAACGTAGTTTTCCACGACCGGTAGTTTTCAGGGCAGCTGTCGAACTTCGTAAGGGCGGTACTCACAAGATCGCGTCGAATCAGATACTTTGCTACGGCGGTCAGCTCCGGAGCATTAGCTTGATCAGCTTGCTGACTCGCAAAGTTCGGCGTGACCCCTTGGTTGCGAGCGCTTGGTGTGTATGGAGCGTGGCCCTCAGGTGCCGTTGTAGCGTTCCGAGAGACGTAGTGCTCCCCGCCGTCATGCTGCTGCGATTGCGGACGCCGATTGTTGGGCACGTGAGCCTGGTCAAATACGTAGTCCAAAGTGCGTTGAGCGCGGTCTTCGGATGCCTCGGAGACAGCCCGACAGATGTGAAGCTCCCCGCTGTGCGGATCTACGGCAGCTTCCACTGACCTCCGCTTGTGCTTCCGCAGCGGCCGCTTTCCAACTGCATTTCTTCTAACTCTGTATCCAGCTCGGCTTTCTTCCGCTCGATTGCTGCAGCTGTGCTCTTTTCCTGCTCTTCGAGTCTTGCTTTTTCCAGCCTCACAGCCTCTTCTTTCTTAGTGTGAGATGCTGTCGCTCTTTTTTTTTGTACGCGTACTTAGGTGCGCTTCAGCCTAAATTCATATACGTGAATTCAAAGCCCGTAATTCCTCAACACAGCACATTTTTGGCCAAGGAAAGTTGCTGACGATCTTAATTTTGTCTACCGAACGAGAGTAAGGCAGACGAGGTTTGATGTACGGCAACACGATTTACATGGTCGGCTGCCTTATGTATGTACTTGATGCAAGCCACCCACGCAAAAGTCTATGGGACCTCTCGATCGCGCCTGATGGCCCAGGTTGAGGAACACACAGACTGTGTCCACTGGTTGCTGTCGTAAAGAGGTTTTGGTGGTGTCGGTTTTCGGTATGACGGACACTGAGTAAATATGATTGGCACGAGATGCTTTTACACATCGGCCTTACGAAAGTCATTTCGCTAGACATGTAAGCTGCAAACTACAGAAAAAATTGATGTAGTGTTTGACTGCCAGTTTCTTCTTCGGATTATCTTCAGCCACCTTTTCCAGAGGTCTAAGCTGGCAGAAACTTCATGAAATGAAGCGCCGCGGACTCCTTTGCTCACCGGACACCCGAAACGGAACGCAACAGTCACGCTTTTTATTCGCTCGGCATTCGCTCCAGCAAGTGCATGCATCAGTCCGCCAATAGTTAAATGATTACGCTAAACATAACACACAAATAATACCAAAAACAGCACACCACAATGCTTACTTTTTGCTTCAACGATAGTCACAACAGTATTCTGCGCCACCAGCGTGTCGTCTGCTAGGGATGGATGGATGGATGGATGGATGGATGGATGGATGGATGGATGGATGGATGGACGGACGGACGGACGGACGGTTGGATGGATGGATGGATGGAATATAGGAGCGTCCCCTTTGAAACGAGGTGGTAGCAGTAGCTATCATGTTAATTTTTCTCCCTATATCTTAATTATTGTTTTAGATTGGTTAACTATACCATCATTCTATTTATTGAATTTTTGTTTCCACATTACAAAAATTATGTCACTTTTCTGCTTTTAAGCGACCAATCTTCCAGTCGTTTTTGCTAGCTTCCACCACCGGTTTATTCACCCGGCCACTGGTATCTCTAAACCCCAGAGCTTCAGGAAGAGTGACTGCGCCTGCACCGACTTCCGGATGGATACCATTACATTTGAGTGTAATATGGTCAATTGTTTCACTAAAGTCACCACATACAGCACATGCGTCATCTTCATTGTTAAACTTCTTTTTGTAGCTGCGTGTTCTAAGGCACCCTGATCTAGCTTCAAAAAGTAGGGCACCGCCTTTTGAGTTATCAAAGAAAGCTTCCTTCCTGATCTGTCTTTTCCACTTTCGGTATAATTCCACGCTCCGTTTCTTTTCATCGAATTTATCCAATTGTTACCTACTGTGTTTTTCACGTGTTGCT
Organism: Amblyomma maculatum; assembly: GCF_055883805.1. Lineage (NCBI taxonomy): Eukaryota > Metazoa > Arthropoda > Arachnida > Ixodida > Ixodidae > Amblyomma > Amblyomma maculatum. Next base: position 163,045,859 of record NC_139348.1, read on the forward strand.
TAACGCTCTTTATTTCTTTGTCCTTGTGACCAGCATACTTACTGGTTAGTTTCCTAGTTATTTTCTTCAATTATGAGTCAACGCCTTTTAGGTATGGGTTTTTTAAATACTTTAGCTGCCCATCTGTTACTGTCCAATTTCCTCAGGCGTTTCTCATATGATATCTTACTCTGAGCTTCCCGTACTTCGAAAGATGCCCAGCCCATATCTACCTGTACCGCCTCATTTGTGTTTTGCGGCGGGAACCTAGTGCTAATCGTCCGACGGCTTTCTGATTTATTTCTAATGTCGACTGTACCTCTGATTTTGGGCACAAAACCGCATTTCCGAAAGTAAGTCCGAGCACCATAATTCCTTTCCAAATACCCCTCAAAACCTGATACCTGTTGTATCCCCACAATTCCCTATGCTACATTATCCCGGCATTTCTTCGCTCTTTGGCCTTACGTGATTGCACACGGTTTCCAATGTATGCCAGTCCTTCGTTTACCCATACCCCCAGATAGTTGCATTCTGCTACTCTGGGTATTTCATGGTGTAAGGCCGCAGTGAAAAGCGACTCGCACGTGGAGTCGAGCTAGCGGTCGAACCCCCCACGCGCCGAGGCCAAGGAGCGAGCGCTGTTGTTTTTTTATCCTTTTCTCCCTTTTTTTGGGCGCGGGCGCGCGGGAGGCCTGGTTTGTTTCGTCCTTTCGCCCCGAGGCGTCGCCAAGAAGCGAACGACAGACGCATCCAATTATCAGCCGGGAACAACAGTGGCACGCTTCTGCGAACCACTTTACGGCCAGCTCGTCCAGCAATCTCAGCGATCTCCCGCCGTGGCGCCAAGCATGGGTGCAGGGAGACGCCGTTAATGAAGCTTTTTGCACTGCCACAAGCGCTCACTAAATGTCCTGCAGAAGGCGACAATAGGCGCGACCCTCGGCCCTCCCAAGTAGGCAATCAGCCCAGCGGCCTCCCGCTGGGTCGCGAGACATTGGGTCCGAGCGACGGCGACTGTACACTGCTCTGGGACAGTGCCCCCCCCCCCCCCCCTTTTTCCTCGAACGGGACGGCTGCATGGCCTAGTCTCCAGACAGATCCCACGCGGCGTTTCTTTCACAAAGGCGGCAGCTGCAAGGTCGCGTCGCAAACACGCCGAGGAGAGGAAGGCAAAGACAGGCGCCGTGTGAGAGGGTTTGGGGACCAGCGAGTGGAAATATTGTGTGTTTTGAATGTTGTATCTTTATTTGAAGTAATTAGGGACCTGGATCCGAGATTATTCCCAACCCACGGGGGTTGTGGCATGTTTTTAAATAATTTGATTGGCCGCTTCATTTTCGGGGCGGATCACCTAAGGTGACCGCCCTTGGGTCTTTGTTGATGTCTTGTATCAAAAAGCGGTCCTCGGACCATGTTCGACAGTCAAGATTGAGGCTCCCTGCTTAGCACGTATTTACAGTCCCTAGGCTTTAACCGAAATGCTCGGTAGAAAAGTAAGGGGTTGTAGAGTGACTTCTCTGTGTGAGTCTATTTTGTCTTAAGTTGCAGTTGTCTGTGTGACTCTTGTTACTGTAACTGTTTGCCAATGTATAATTTTTTGCTTCTGTAAATATATATCTCCTCCTGACCATCATCAGATCATCGTCTTCTGCTTCTCTGCCTGCCGAACACGAACTTAACATCACTGGCGCAGTCGACAGGATTCGGCACCCTACCACAAAGAAGCAAGCATCAAGGCCTCGGGCAGCAGCAGCGGCAGCCAAAGGACGACTGTGAAAGCTAGCTGCCGAGGACGACCAGCCAAGGCGTGACTCCCGGGCGGTGTGCTACTACCCGCAGCGACGCTGGTGACGGGTGAGTGGGATTTCTCGCGTCTGGTCGAGGTTGGCTTGGCTTGTGCTAGGGAAAGTGAGGTACTAGGCAGTAAGGACGCCAGATATGATTGAAAGCAAGGCTTACGCATATCCCCTGACGGAGGAAGAGCGTCTGGTAATTCGGCAACTTGAATTGGATTTTGAGCGAAAAAAAACAGGAAATTCTGAGAGAGGAAGAGAGATTGATCAGAGCGCTGATGCGTGAGCATGCCGGCGGCGGAAAGGCTAAAACTGTGTCCGAAGCAACGGAGCAGCGACAGTTAGACCTTGGCCTCGTGGCAGAAAGCACTAGTGCAGTTGAGGGCTGCCCCTCCCGGTATTCGACGAATACAGATAGCCTGGACGAGCGAAGCGTTGCTAGCTCAGGGCAGTGAGCGGCGGAAACTGCTAGTGCAGCCCCACAGGCGCAGCTAAAGGAGCTTGCGTTACGGGGCGAGACGAACTGTACGACCAGTGTCGTGGCGCGGATAGAAATTCGCGAAGAAGCTGACGACCCCTTGGCAGTATCAGCTATGGCTGAGTCTGGTGAGTCCGTTCGAAAAGACCTCGACACGGAGCTAATCGAAATGAACGGGGACCAGCAGAAGTTACAATCTGAAAAAGGCTTAGCATATCGATCGGTGCGGGATAGCGACAATCAGCCGTCGGAGCCCGACAGCAGCAGCGCGGATCCCGCGCAAAGAAATTTCACTTCCGAAGTGCGAGCTAGTCAGCCGACGGAGACGGAGTGTGCCCCGTGTGTTAATCTACGCGCAACAGGTGTCGAAGCTGAGCTTACGGGGAGGGCGCCCGCTCCATTTGAAACAGAGGGCGCAGTAACGGATTCTGGCCAGTTCGATATCTCTGGTCAAGAGAGCGAACGCGCTAAACTACAGCAGAGTAGTGGCGAGGAGCACGCAGGTGGACCTCTCAAAGTTCACGCAGGCATGACAGCAAAGGGCAGCCTCCGAAAGTTGAGGCCGCCAGAGGTAAGGTGCGGCGACGTGCCAGTTGTAACCAACAATTTGCCAGTGAGGGTCAGTGAGAGGATCTCAAGCGCTAGGGCCGCGAGAGGTGACAACGGTGCACCGCAGGCGCTGAAAGCTCCTAATGCACGACAACGCGAGCGCCGAGGCGCGCACGAGATCGTACCGGCTTCGAATGATAGCAGCGGGCGCCTGCCCAACTCACTTCGTCAGCGCAGGAAACTACATGGGCTAGCCTCGTCATTAGAGTCCCCGTACAAATCTTGCGCAAAGTACAGAGACGAAGAAAGCCTCACTGTCCAATTTTGTATCTGGTTGGCATAGCCAGGCGTGAGGGTTCCTGCTTACCCAACGGGTGGCGGGCACGGAACTGTTTGGCGGCACCAAAAAGTGGTGTAAAGACAGTTGCATGACGGAGCGGGAACTGTGCAGTGGCGTGAGTGTTCCCGTCACCCGCCGGGTTATGTGATGTGTGACGCGCGTGCTACAACCGTGCGCCACGGAGGAGTGCTTTTGTGCTGACACTCGGGCTATGGCGACTCTGTGTAGCCTACACGCGCTCTTGTAGCGCATTTTTTTTTTGTGTGTACATGTGCCTCATGTATAGCAGATATAGGGCACACTGCTGTGCGCAATGCAGGATGTGGCGGACTCTCATGAAGAACTTTCGTGTTTTCAGTGCCGTTGTTTGTAGTGGTTTTATTTCCCGACTTCGAGTGTACGGTTTCCCTCAGTGGGGACGGATTTAGGTGCGCTGTAGCCTGGCGAAATGGTCGCCTGAGGGGGAATGTTGCGGCCTGTGTTTTTGTTTTGTGTAAATGACCGGATTCCAAGCTCATTTATCCTCTTAGGAGGGACATGTAAGGCCGCAGTGAAAAGCGACTCGCACGTGGAGTCGAGCTGGCGGTCGAACCCCCCATGCGCCGAGGCCAAGGAGCGAGCGCTGTTGTTTTTTCTCCTTTTATCCCTTTTTTTCGTGCGCCGGCGCGCGGGAGGCCTGGTTTGTTTCGTCCTTTCGCCCCGAGTCGTCGCCAAGAAGCGAACGACAGACGCATCCAATTATCAGCCGGGAACAACAGTGGCACGCTTCTGCGAACCACTTCACGGCCAGCTCGTCCGGCAATCTCAGCGATCTCCCGCCGTGGCGCCAAGCATGGGTGCAGGGAGACGCCGTTAATGAAGTTTTTTGCACTGCCACAAGCGCTCACTAAATGTCCTGCAGAAGGCGACAATAGGCGCGACCCTCGGCCCTCCCAAGTAGGCAATCAGCCCAGCGGCCTCCCGCTGGGTCGCGAGACATTGGGTCCGAGCGACGGCGACTGTACACTGCTCTGGGACAGTGACCCCCCCCCCCCCCTTTTTCCTCGAACGGGACGGCTGGAAGTCCTAGTCTACAGACAGATCCCCCGCGGCGTTTCTTTCACAAAGGCGGCAGCTGCAAGGTCGCGTCGCAAACACGCCGAGGAGAGGAAGGCAAAGACAGGCGTCGTGTGAGAGGGTTTGGGGACCAGCGAGTGGAAAGAGTGTGTGTTTTGAATGTTGCATTTTTATTTGAAGTAATTAAGGACCTGGGTCCGAGATTATTCCCAACCCACGGGGGTTGTGGCATGTTTTTAAATAATTTGATTGGCTGCTTCATTTTCGGGGCGGATCACCTAAGGTGACCGCCCTTGGGTCTTTGTTGATGTCTGGTATCAAAAAGCGGTCCTCGGACCATGTTCGACAGTCAAGATTGAGGCTCCGTACTTAGCACGTATTTACAGCCCCTAGGCTTTAACCTGAAATGCTCGGTAGAAAAGTAAGGGCTTGTAGAGTGACTTCTCTGTGTGAGAGTCTATTTTGTTTTAAGTTGAAGTTGTCTGTGTGACTCTTGTTACTGTAACTTACAGTTTGCCAATGTAAACTATTTTGCTTCTGTAAATATATATCTCCTCCTGACCATCATCACATCATCGTCTTCTGCTTCCTCTCTATCTGCCGAACACGAACTTAACATCACTCATGGCCTTGTATTTTAAGACCCTGATCAGTTGAGTCGTTGAAAATCATCAGACCCGACTTAACTGCGCTAAACCTGAAGCCTAGAGCGTCCCCTTCGTCTCCGCAATACTTAACTAGAATTCTTCCAGACTCTCAGCTAGCAGCACAATATCGTCTGCATACATCAAACCAGAGAGGATCATAGAAGGGCATCCGACAGCGTCGCCGCACGGAGGACGCGCGCTCTCCGGCGGACGCTGCAGGCATTTTCTTCAGGAGGCATTGACAGTTACAACGGGTGGCGCTTCCTTAAACGAACAGCTGTGCTTACGCAGAAGCTGCACAGCGTTTGAGTAAATGGAGGATATCGCTTCCAATTTCGAAACATATCATATAGTGTGGTTTACCATTCTGTATTATTTTTGATAAATGAATTCTGCTTTGCTGTTCGTAAATTCTCTTCTCCTGATTCCTCACAAGTGGCCACAACGTATACCGCATATGAAGAGCAGGAGAACTAAATACTCTAAATCATCGCAATCACCGCCCCTCGTCTGCACCCAGTGGAGGACAAACGCTCCAAACTGCTATACGACTGCATGCTATTATGATTGCTGCAACCACATTGCGGCTACGACCAGCTTATGCATATTCTCGCCGCCTCTGTTTATGCGCTTGTTTTTTTTCCATTCCGTGCGCTCTAACAGACGTCGGTTACGTTTTTTTCGCAAGAAGTGCCTAGCTCACGCCTGTTTTAATTATTTTGCTTTCTTTAGTTTGAGTTGAGTAATATGGACTCCTAGGTAGAAAAAGCAAGAGTTAAATACACGTATCTCAGAGAATTCTTGTAAGTGCGCGCATCGATGTCAGATGCTCATTAGGGTTACGCGTCTGAAGTAGGTTTGTTTTTTCGAAACTGCTAGTGCACATTTATGACACAAAAAGACAGGATGGAAAAGGACAAACCAGTTAGAAGCAAAAAGGCACTTGGAGATGCCTGTTTTGTTTCGCCACTTTTCCGTTTCGGCGCTTTGCATCTCCAAGTGGTTTCGTTTTTGATGTGCCTTGGTTTATAGCGCTGTGAGGAAGTTCTCCTTGGACCAAGTCTATGCCTCGGCAAACGCCTGCTTACTGATGCATCCGGGATGAAATGTATACAGATAGCTTATAGTTCATTTTATATGAACGCCCTGCATTAAACCAGACAGAGCTTTTATACAGGCTCACTCGTATTACTTGACTGCCCTGGTCGCCGCGAAAAAAAGAAATAGGGCTAGGGCAGAGCTGCAAAATACGAGGGCTAATTTCTGAAAAAAAAAAAACTCCACTTTTCAAGATTGGAACTACTTTCCCAAAGAGCTGCCTACCAAATATGTTAACCACTGCACCCCGCGGATCGTTGGAATTGTTGGCGTTATTTTCACTTCATATGCGATGTGAATTATATGTCACCGCCTACTTGGGACGTTTTAATTCTTCGCTTAAGGAAACAGGAAAATGATAGCGCTTTCCGGAGGGATTCGAACCTCGGACATTTGATTGGCGAGCTATAAAAGCTACCGACCTGCAGCCACACATGACGCCCTTGTACGGTAAGCATTACGAGCCATCGGGAGGTTACATGTATGCACTGTGTTCTTTCAGATAAAGTGGTATCTTACCTCATTTCCTCGAATCTTTGCAAAACATTTTCTAAGAAAAGGTGTTCACGCGAATCTAAGCGCTGGCTCTTTTGCAAGGAAGAGCGCGTACGCCAAGCGCGAGTGCGGACTCTTTCGCCGAGTCAAAGCTGTCAGAGTCCCGAATCGAAGCAGCGTCCTTGGCGTGGTCACCACCAAGGCCTCATGTGTTGCTGTGTTCCGACACTGCATGACAGATGACGGCACAGAACGCAGAAAACCGGGAGAAAGTGACCCCGATAACTCTATCATTGTGTTGTCAGAAGGGCCTGAATTGGCGACGTTCACCAAGTTATTGGTTTGGTGTCCGTGTTTTTGAAGTCGGAACGGAAGTCAGAAGAATATTATATACGGCTGCCTGCAGATTCAAGTTTAAGCTAACGAACATTGTTTGCAAATTTGCGAAATAAATTATTTCTTGCGTCTGTCTCATTGAGATATCGCTTCGAAAAAACGGGGAACTGAGGGATTGGAGGGGGGGGGGGGGTCGTTTTATATCCTTTTAATGGAAGTTTTATTTTAAAGACGTGCTATGGAAGAAAACGATGCTCTCGTAGAGGGCATTTATGGCTAAGTAATTGAAGCACAAGTCAGTGGTACGAAAACGTAGCCCGAACGTTATAGGTGTCAGTGGCCATGATTCACCAGGTCCTTCTCTCATATAATTAAATCTATGCGTTTTGCGCTATTACTCTATAAAAAATAGAACATGCTAAAACTGCGGCGATGAATATAGACTCTGTACAATATTTATGATGTGAGGGTGGCATAGGAAGAGGCCACTTGGCGACAAACACGCAAGAAAAAAATGGGTCTATTTTGAGCACGGTTTCTTTCACAATTAAAATTTGGTTTCTAAAGCATCAGTCGGCACTTTTTACCGCATCGTATAGGAAGCAAGAAAAATTGCGTTAGTTCACTTTGTTCGTGTGACCTTTCTTCACGAGCGAAGGTGGTGAAAAGATTTTATTCAAAGAGCTCAACATCTCCTGAGGGATCTAAATAGACATTTGCAGCGTCTCATGCTTCGTAGCCATGAAGATGAGGATCCACTTTCTCCCTATACGTTCTGAGCATGGAATAATTTAGAAAGCGTCGATTAGTCTGCCTCATTCCATTTTTTTTAGAAATATAATCTTTTAACATGCTTTGTCTTCGGAGCAAGTATCATTGTTTATTGTCTCTTTAAATGTAATATCACAATGTTTCCAATTTCCATCGTTTATCTCACAGAACCGAGTCATTCTTTTAAAAATATCGTATCACTGCCCTACATCTTGCACCAAAGGCTTTTGGTGAGGATTATCAGGACTGACGTTTTCAATCAGTTGTATGCTCTTCTCGTACAGTAAAGGTTTCCTTCGCAGATACAAGCACATGGTAGAAAAAACAAACACAGACAGAGTAACGGCTATCAAGCAAACGTATACGAAAACGTTGGGAGCGCTGTCCAAGAACTGGCCGACCAGAAGTGGCGGAGACAGAGATCCAAGCCCTCCTGTGACCACCACGATGGACATCATCTTGTTGCTGATGTTGATATCTTTGGCCACCCAGGCCACGACAGCGGCATTTAGAGGTCCCTGAGCGATGCCCGCTAGAGCACTGGCTGCCCATAAAGCTGCAGGGCTGCTGGAACCCCACGCCAATTGGACAGCAGCTGTTGCGACGAGGAGGACGTGCGCGGCGATCAACACGGAAAAGGCAGACACCTTGAATGTGATGAGAGCAGCGGCCAGGCGACTCCCAGCGAAGCACAGGAAGTACACGGCCACGAGGCGAGAGGCCAGGGGCTTGGAGAAGTGGAGGTCGCACTTGACGGCAAATGCTGTCATCATCTGTGATGTTGTGCACTCGAGGGCGACGTAAACACACATGTAGGCACACAGCATCGCTTGCGTTATCCGAGCGAAGCGTATGTATTCCGCTGACTCCTTCATAATCCCCCCAACGCCGCTCACAGCATTTGTCCTCCGGGTGCTGAAGCTGGTGTTGTCGATGAAGTAGAGGGCGGCCATAGAAGCTACTAAGACGAACTGGAAAGCACTAGCAATTCCAAACGCACAGTATATTGTGCTATCACTTGGACCACCGTCATAGTGCGTTGCATTCTTATATTCCGGACGATAAATGTCCAAGTGATCTGTACCATTCCGCTTCGTATTAACTATATGCACAGTTGCATTCGTGTCGTGCGCAGACAAGAAAGGTCTCGCAATGAAAGGAGCGGATAGGCAGCCGATGCCGAAGGCCAAGTGGAAACCTTGCAGAGCTGGGCTGGAGTTTTCGGGCCACATCTTCAAGATCCATACGTTTGCGCCTAAGTAAAAGGGGGAAAAAAACTGTCAATACACTAAAATGTTTAGGTACGTTTGTTTTGTCAAAAAAGTCAGGCTAGACCCTAGCATTACCAATTCTTTCGGGCCACATCTTCAGGATCCATATGTTTGCACATGAAGGAAAGGAGAATAAAAGAAAGAAACAAAAGCTGTCACTACGCTAAATAGTTTAGGAACGTTTCTTTGGTTAAAGAAAATGAGCCCTAGACCCTAGCGTTACAAATTTTTAATTTGAAGCAATCTTGAACAAATTTAAATCATGTCCTCGAATAACTCTGCAACCTTCATGGCCTTATCGGGCATCCTTAGGGGCATTTTTTGGTTCTTTGAATTAGAAGAGACAGACAGAAAGGCAGAAAGGCCTTTGTCCGTACAGAGGGATCGGTGCCAAACAGGAAGAACAATTCTAGTTACGTGCTTCTTTCGTCCTGTCGTGCTTCTGTCTAAGAGCGTTACTATATACGGGTCACTACAGAAAAAAAAAAAAACAATGTGGCGCATTTCGAGCGGCTCTAAGTCACTGCAGGCTATCAGGACCTCAGGCACGGCCGGTCTCGAGGGAGCGCGCGCTCTCCCTCGAGACCGGCCGTGGATCAGGACACTAATCCGCCTTTTTCACATGGCCGTCCTGCGCATGTTCGCACCTCCTGGTTGAAACGGCCAGCTGCGCATGCGCAGTTCTTGGCCTCAGTGGCCAGTGAAGCCACAGCTGATCGCGGAGGCTATGTGTAGGTAATATTCGTGACAGGCGTATGCGACAGATGGCAGCAGCTGTCAAGTACACACATCTTACTTCGCAGGCGGCTGCGGCATCCAAGGATGTTTTCAACCAGTAGCATGCGAATCATCAACCGCTTCTCAGAGGGCGCCACATCTTGTGAAAACGGTGGATTGGAGGCATTTGGTAGCAGCGTTGAAAAGGGAGGAACCTAGAAGCCCGTCAGTAGGCGCAACTGACTTTTCAGAATGTCGCCCGTCAGATATGATCCGTTGACCGGTACCTCGAGCAAGGGTCATGTTTCATAATGTCTAATTTCATTTGATTTGACTGTTTCGCCGATCGGCATAAAAGCAAGATGAACAAAACAAACAATAACAGGAATGAATGGTCTGACACGACGTTGATGCTCGCACCACGCATTGCTACTACATCCGGTAAAGAAATGTCGCAGGGATCATGCTCTACCAATGTGCAGCATAGTGACAGTACAGTACTTCTTAAGTGGAAATAGCGCCGAGAACGCTCGTCAGATATGTTAAAACGCGTCGTCGCACATCATTCACCAGTGGCGTCGCCGTACCGTCAGCTGCTGAATATCTATGGGGTGTATTGTTGCGAACAAATTGCATCTTGGAAGTATTTCTGCAACACCAGGCCGGAAATTACCTCCGAGGTGGACGAGAGAGAGAAGAATTAAGAGAAAGAAATGAAACACTACGAAATGCGACAGAAAGTACGTCTGAATTCCTGAAATATGACAAGACAACCACTTCCGAGCAGAGGAAACAAACTCTCACTTCTGTTTTACAAGAAATTGCTTCGACTAATGGGCAGTTAAGCTTCCCCAAAAGAAGTTTACTTATGATTCTTGTAAACACCAACCGCTGAGTATATATCAGTATTTGAAACTAAATTCTGGATTTGCTGAAACAGCTCTCTCTGCTCGTTCCTTCCCCTTTCATTTCAATGGCGATTCGATGGTATGCGAACAATATGTTAAAAAACCCCTCTACCAGCCTGAAATTGGCTGGCTCTTAATCTACCAACCGATATATATATATATATATATATATATATATATATATATATATATATATATATATATATATATATATATATATATATATACATATTGCCGCATAGAAGAGGACGCAAAAGATGACGACTGGGAACAAAAGCGCGAGCCTGAAAGAAGAAAGAGGAAGCTTGAGCGCAAGACTCGTTCCAGTCGACTATTAAAACCTTCTTATCTTAGGCCCTCCTTGGCGTCCTATCGAGACGTAACACTGGTGGAGGTGCTGGGTATGCATGACTCCTTCCGGCAGTCCACAGCGGATCCCAGACATCGACACGCCGGTGCATCGCGCTAGTCGCCGCCTTTTAGGCCTAACCCCGGAGTTCAGCTATCTGTCAAACGACTCTTCAAACGCCCAAGTTCATCAGGTCTCCCAAGCCATGGCACATCCCAACCCTACGCCGGTGACTCTTCAGAACACCAAGGTGCCAGAGTGCTTTCGCCGGGAAGCGTTTGAAGATGTGGAGGACTGGCTTGACCAGTTTGAGCGAGTGGCCAAGATAAATCAATGCAGCGCAGACTAGAAGCTTTCCAATGTTTATTTCGCCCTTCAGGACAATGCGAGAACGTGGTTTGAAAACCACGAGGCCAGCTTATCCACATGGAATGACTTCCGCCGCCAGCTGGTAGACACATTTGCAAGAAGTGATCGACGAGACAATGCGCTACGCCTGCTTGAAGTGCGCATTCAGAAGCCGAATGAGAGCGTGGCTATGTTTGCGGAAGACATGGCAAGCCTTTTTCGCCGTGCCGACCCTGATATGAGTGAGCCACGAAAGCTACGGCATCTCATGCACGGTGTTAAAGAACAGGTGTTTGCCGGTTTGGCACGCAACCCACCCAAAACCGTGAGTTCATTAGGGACGCTACGGCTATAGAGCGAGCCCTCCAAGACCGGTGCCGCCAGTACAACCGACTTGTAAACTGTGCCGCGACGACTACGGCGGCGCTGACTGCAACAGATAAGACCACACTTCGAGACATCATTAGAGAAATTGTCCTTGAGGAGTTGCAGCGAATTACGGCTGCGAAGGCTCAGTCGTCAGGGGACCTCATGGAAGCTGTGAGAAATGAAATTCGGTGCGCCTTATCACCGTCTGCACCATGCAACGAGTCTCGTCCAGTCAACAACGCGGAGGTCCTTTCCGAACCATACCAAGCTCCCCAACCGGTCAGCTACACGGCGGATATTCCTGCACCTTACCACGAGCCGCATCCCGAGAGCTCTGCCGCGGTCCTTCGTCGCCCACCTCCTGACCATGCCCCACCGAGCTCACCGAGCCGTCAGGAGACGCGGTTTTTCCAGGGGCCTCAGTGGGCGCCTTCCAGGCGCTTTGAACTGCGCCGAACTGACAGGTGGCGTAGTTATGACAGCCGACCACACTGTTTTTACTGCGGACAACCTGGCCATGTATATCGGTACTGCCGCTACCGCGAAGAGGGGCAGGCCTTTCCGCCTGCTTCTCCTCGCCGCCGCTTCGACGCTGACTCTGTCCAAATCGCGGACGACCCTCCGGTCAGCAGGGAAATCGAATCCCCGGGTTTCCGCCGCCGCTCCTCCCCATCGCCACAACGTTATTATTCGCCGATGCGTCGCAGCACTGCTGACGTTAGCGGACGGCGGTCTCCTAGCCCTGGCCTGGGAAACTAACAGCCGCAACCTCGCGAGGGATGGTTGCAACCAATCGAAAAGTGTTAAAACCCTCACCACCGCCGCAATTGCCGACAACCCGTGCTTCTGACGCCGCCATTAACATTGACATTGCCGCAATACCGCCGAAAATGCCGCCTACGTTACCGCCGAAAATGCCGCACCAGATGATCAGCCATGACGACGAAGCTGACAGCGCCAACCTTGCCGCACTTCCGCCGCAAATGCCGAAAGAAACGAGCAACCCAGATGACTTTGTTAGCGCTGGCCTCGCCGTTTCCATTGATGGGCTGGAGGCACATGCTCTGGTGGATACCGGGGCGGATTTTTCAATTATTAGCCAGAAACTGGCCGACACACTGCGCAAAGTAAAAACAGAATGGACTGGGCCAGTAATAAGAAGTGCTGGGGGTCAGCTACGGGCACCGACAGGGAAATACACTGCCTGGATAGGAATAGGAAAAGCGGTTTTTGTTGGCAGCTTCGTTATTCTCCCTGACTGCTGCAAAGACCTCATCTTGGGCATGGACTTTCTGTGTTTTCATGGGGCTGTAATCAGCATTCGTGACAGCGTCGTTGCCTTCACCAATAACCATGGAGACCTTGGTTATACGCAAGTACCACTATTGCCCTTACGCGTCACCAATGAGACGGTGGCATTACCTCCGCGATCATGCTTTTTTGTTGAAGTGAAATGCGACGTGGCGCATACAGGCGATGGCGTCGCCGAACGGGCGGTTACCCTGGTACTCAGCCGAGGTGTTTCTATAGCTCGAGGGCTGGTCAACTTGACCAATGGGCATACCGAAGTGCTGCTGACAAACTTCGGCGATGAGCGTCAGCAATATCCGAAAAGCACAACTGTGGGCTTTTCGACAGCAAGCTTCCAAATGCGCAGCACTGCTTCTCACTGCAACAGGAAGGATCAATGTGCAAGGCACCCGTAACCATCGTCGATGTGAGCCCAAATTTGTCTTCTTCAGAAATGGACCGCCTTTTAGATCTCATAGATCAATTTCGAGACTGTTTTGCTTCAGAATCGCGGATCGGCCAAACGCCTTTGACAAAGCATCGGATTATCACGGATGACTCGATTCGCCCGATTCGACAAAATCCGTACCGTGTGGCTCCGAAAGAACGTGAAGCCATTCAGCGCCAGGTGGCCGAAATGCTTGGAGACGACGTTATCAAGCCGTCACAGAGTCCCTGGGCTTCCCCCGTGGTACTTGTTAAAAAGAAGGACGGCAGCTTAAGATTTTGCATGGACTATCGCAAGCTCAAACAAGTGACCAACAAAGACGTGTACCCTCTCCCTTGCATCGACGATTCCCTTGATCGCCTACGAAATGCACGTTACTTCTCATCGATGGACTTGAAAAGTGAATACTGGCAAATCGAAGTAGATGAGAGGCATTGGGAGAAGACAACATTCGTCACTCCCGACGAATTGTATGAGTATAAGGTCCTTCCGTTCGGTTTATGCTCGGCGCCAGCAACATTTAAGAGGCTGATGGGCACTGTGCTTTCGGGACTTAAGTGGCAAACATGCCTGGTGTATCTTGACGACGTGATCGTGTTTTCGGCCACATTTGAAGAGCATCTACTCCGTTTGCTAGCTGTATTTCAGGCGATAAGATCTGCGGGCCTCACACTAAAACCCGAGAAGTGCCACTTCGGTTACGAGGAGCTGCAGTTCTTAGGTCACGTCGTTAGCCAAGAAGGTGTCCGGCCTGATCCTGAGAAGCTCTCCGCAGTCGCCAAGTTCCCAACACCTACGGACAAAAAGACATTGCGGCGCTTCCTGGGTCTTTGCGCCTATTACCGTCGGTTTATTGCTGGCTTCTCACGAATTGCCTGCCCATTAACTTCACTGACGCGTGACAACGCTGTCTTTCGCTGGGGTGGAGAAGAGCAACAAGCTTTCAATGAGCTGCGGAGGCGTCTACAGACACCACCTGTCCTGGCGCACTTTGATGACGACGCCCCTACACTGCTTCATACGGATGCCAGCAACGTGGGCTTAGGTGCTGTGTTGGTGCAGCGCTAGGATGGTGTGGAAAAAGTAATTGCTTACGCCAGCAGGACCCTATCTAAAGCAGAAGCGAACTACTCGGCAACCGAAAAAGAATGCCTTACGGTGGTATGGGCGGTTATGAAGTTCCGCCCTTATTTGTACGCTCGCCCCTTTCAAGTAGTCAGCGACCATCACTCTCTGTTGGCTGACGAACTTAAAGGACCCTTCAGGGAGACTCGCGCGTTGGAGTCTTCGATCACAAGAATTCGACATGGCAGTTATATACAAATCTGGAAAGGAGCACACGGATGCAGATTGCCTTTCGCGAGCGCCGGTGGAACCGTCCACTATGACTGATAAAGACACTGCGTTTTTAGGTGTCATAGATGACGCAACGCTTTCCCAACAGCAGCGAGAGGACCAGGAATTGCTCCCTCTCATTCATTTCTTGGAGAAGCGAACCACGGTCGTGACTAAGATTTTCGCCCGAGTAATCTCTTCATTCTTTATTCGCAACAACGTACTTTACAAGAAGAACTTCCGTCCTGGGGGAAACAGTCATCTACTCGTCGTCCCATCGGCTCTCCGCAGTGAAGTTTTGCAAGCGTGCCAAGACGAGCCAACCGCCGGTCACCTAGGCTACACCCGCACGTTGGCTAGAGTACAGCACGGATACTACTGGCCAAAACTGCCGGCGACAGTGAAACACTATAATGTACGTACGTGCATAGACTGCCAGCGCCGTAAATCACCCCCTGTAAAACCAGCCGGCCTACTCCACCCTCTTCAAGTGCCAACGACACCTTTTAAGCAAATTGGCATGGACCTCCTGGGACCATTTCGGACCTCTACAGCCGGGAATAAATGGATAATTGTCGCCACCGATTATCTGACCCGCTACGCGGAGACCAAGGCATGGCGCTCCGCCATTTATTATAACTGACCGAGGAACTGCATTTACGGCCGAACTTTTGGAGACCGTTCTTCACCTCAGTGGTACCAGTCACCGTAAAACTACAGCCTATCACTCTCAAACCAATGGGTTGACGGAACGCCTCAATAAGACCCTCGCAGACATACTTTGCATGTATGTCGACGTGAACCATAAGAATTGGGACGAGATACTTCCCTACGTCACGTTCGCCTACAATACGGCACGCCAAGAAACCACTCGCATGATACCATTCAGCCTCCTTCCCGGGCGACCAGTAACAACTATGCTGGATGCAATGTTGCTCCCGAATGCCGACACCGATGATCTCGATCAGGACGCCGAGGAATTCGCTCAGCGTGCAGAGGAAGCTCGCCAACTAGCGCGTGTGCGGATCAAAAATCAGCAGGAGCATGATGCACGACGCTACAATCATAGGCACCGACATGTAATGTACGACCCTGGCGACAAAGTGTGGATCTGGACACTTATTCGCCGCCGTGGACTTTCCAAAAAACTATTGCGGCGATATTTTGGACCCTATGTTGTTCAGCGACGTTTAATCGACGTCACTTATGAGGTGGTGCCAGACGGGATGTCGACGTCAAAGCGACGCCAGCACCAAGCAGACGTCGTCCACGTCGTGCGTATGAAGCCATACCACTCAGTCTGACCTTAACCTCCTACTTCCCTTTGTTCTCATCGGGACTATGCTTCCTAAGGAGGGGGGCAAATGCCGCATAGAAGAGGACGCAAAAGATGACGACTGGGAAAAAAAGCGCGAGCCTGAAAGAAAAAGGAAGCTTGAGCGCAAGACTCGTTCCAGTCGACTATTAAAACCTTATCTTAGACCCTCCTTGGCGTCCTGTCGAGACGTGACAATATATATATACAGATCAATTAAGGGGAAATGAGGGTGCTCGTTATAATACATGAAGGAAAGAAGCCAACAGTAGGCGAGGCCAAGGAGAGCGTTGGGGATGGTACTTTATGCCTTTATTTTTTGTAATGTTTACTTGGGTAATCGCAGAAATTAGTTATGTAATCTCTTTAGGGGAAGATAATTAAACACAAAGTAGAAGAAAAAAAGAAGAAAAAAGTAGAAGAAAAAATTGGCACGCTGTTTTTTCTTCTACTTTGTGTTTAATTATCTTTCCCCTAAAGAGATTACATAACTAATTTCTGCGATTACCCAAGTAAACATTACAAAAAATAAAGGCATAAAGAACCATCCCCAACGCTTTCCTTGGCCTCGCCGACTGTTGGCTTCTTTTCTTCATATATATATATGTTTTGTTGGTATTGACAAGAATTAGTGTAATGATGATTGTAGGGATAAAGACTATTAAATGTAAAGCGGAAGGAAAAACAACGCGCCAATGGTGTGTAAGTGTATATATATATATATATATATATATATATATATATATATATATATATATATATATATATATATATATACACTCGCGTTGTTTTTCCTTCCGCTTTACATATATATATATATATATATATATATATATATATATATATATTTCCCCTTCATGGATCACTGCCTTGTCGTGGCGGAGGGGCTTGCGAAACTCGATGTAGTCGTGAGCTCTGCTGTGTAGGGCCACCCAAGATAGACAGGTCACGGCAGAGAGATCTGACAAAATGTGATTCACTGGAGAAGGTACTGGCAACCCACTCCCGTATTTCCTGCCAAGCAAACCCTATGGCCAGTCACAATACCATTACCGATATGGCGCCGGAAGATGAGCCCCCCAGGTTGGAAGGCGTCCCACATGTTACTGGGGATGAACAAAGGGCGATTCCTAGTAGCTCCAGGACGAATGAAGCGGCTGGGCTAAAGCCAAAAGGACGCTCAGTTGTGGATGTGTCGGGAAGCGACCGGAAAGTCCGATGTTGCAAGGAGATATATCACATAGCAACATGGAATGTAAGATCTATGGCGCAAGGTAAACTGGATATCGTCAAGCGAGAAATGGACAGATTGAACATTGATATCTTGGGTATCAGCGAGCTCAAGTGGACCGGAATGGGAGAATTTAACTCCGGCGACCATTATGTCTTTTATTGTGGGCACGAATCCAAGAGAAGGAATGGGGTCGCTCTCATAGTAAACAGAAGAATGGGCAAAGCAGTGCTAGGGTACAACCCCTAAAACGACCGAATGATTTCACTTCGGATCCAAGGTCACCCTTTCAACATAACAGTTATCCAAGTCTATGCACCGACCACTGCTGCTGAAGAAGCTGACGTTGAGAGATTTTATGCGGACCTACAATGCCTTTTAGACCGCACCCCATCATCAGACGTCGTTTTTCTCATAGGAGACTGGAATGCTAAGGTCGGGAGTGAAGAAATATCTGGAATTACAGGCAAGTTCGGTCTTGGTGAGCCAAATGAAGCTGGGCAGAGGCTAGTAGAGTTATGTCAAGAAAACAACCTGACCATAGCGAATACTCATTTTCAACAGCACAAGAGGCGCCTGTACACATGGATTTCACCGGACGGTCTGCACAGGAATCAGATCGATTATATTATTTGCCGGCAGAGATGGAGAAGCGCTATACAAGCAGTAAAAACAAGGCCTGGGGCCGATTGTGGCACCGATCATCAGCTTCTTGTTGCCAAAATTAAGCTTCGATTGAGGAAAACGCAGAAAACTAGAAGGCCTTTCAGGTATGATTTAGATCAGATTCCATTAGAATATGCTGTGGAAGTGAGGAATCGATTTCAAGAATTAGATCTAGAAGACAAAAAGCCCGAAGAGATGTGGACTGATGTTCGTGATATAATACAAGAAGTTGCTACTAAGGTAGTTCCAAAGCAAAAGAAATGCAAAAAAGCAAACTGGTTATCTGAAGAGGCTTTGCAAATAGCTGAGGAAAGGAGGATGGCAAAAGGTATGGGGAAAGAGAAAGATACAAGGTTCTCAATGCAGATTTTCAGAAAATAGCAAGGAGAGATAAGAATGCCTTCCTGAACATACAGTGTCAAGCAGTTGAGGACAACAGCCAATTAAGGAACACAAGAGCTCTGTATAAGACAATCAAAGATATCAAAGGAAGCTTCTGTGCTAAGCTGGGCGTGATAAAGGACAAACGAGGCAAGGACCTCACTGAAGCCTCAGAGATAAAGAAGAGGTGGCAGGAATACACAGAAGAACTGTACAAGAAGGACCCGGATGTGCAAACCCAACATAGGACGGTTGTGATTACTGATCTCGAGCCGGGCATCCTGAAGAGTGAAGTTGAATGGGCCTTAGCCAGCCTTGCTAAGAACAAAGCTAGCGGAATTGATGGTATTCCAGCTGAGTTGCTTCAAAACCTCAACCACGACGCTGTTAACACACTGCATACATTATGTCAAAAGATTTGGACAACCCTGCAGTGGCCACAGGATTGGAGGAGGTCAGTTTACATCCCCATTCCAAAGAAAGGCAGTGCCAAAGATTGTTCCAACTACCGCACGATCGCGCTTATTTCGCATGCTAGCAAGGTGATGTTAAAAATCCTGCAAGGTAGGCTGCAGCAGTATGTGGATCGGGAGCTTCCGGACGTGCAAGCTGGGTTTCGCAAGGGCAGAGGAACTAGAGACCAAATGGCCAACCTTCGCTGGATCATGGAAAAAGCAAGAGAGTTCCAGAAACCCATTTACTTCTGCTTAATTGATTATGCGAAAGCGTTTGACTGCGTAGATCACAGCAGATTGTGGCAAGCTCTCAAAGAGATGGGAGTTCCAATTCACCTCATCTGTCTCCTCAGGAACCTTTATGAAGGGCAAGAGGCCACTGTCAGAACTGGGCATGGTCTTACTGATTGGTTTCCGATTGAGAAAGGGGTGAGGCAAGGCTGCATACTGTCGCCCTGCCTATTTAACCTATATGCAGAGTGCATCATGAGGAAGGCCGGTCTGGACGAGTCTTCAGCTGGAGTGAAGATTGCTGGAAAACGTATCAACAACCTTAGATATGCGGATGATACCACTTTAATGGCAGAAAGTGAAGTGGAACTCAAGAGACTTCTGATGCGCGTACAAGAAGAGAGTGAGAAGTTTGGGCTTAAACTGAACATTAAAAAGACGAAGATCATGGCGTCTTGCCCTATCAAGTCCTGGAGCATCAATGGACAAGAAGTGGAAGCTGTGACAGATTTTCTGTTCTTGGGCGCCAAGATTACCTCGGAAGGAGACTGCAGCCATGAAATTAGGAGACGCCTGCTTCTGGGAAAGAGAGCAATGGTTAGCCTTGACCGCCTAGTAAAGAGCAGAGACATTAGTCTGCCAACCAAGATCCGTATAACCCGTGCTATGGTCTTTCCAGTTGTGATGTGTGGATGCGAGAGTTGGACTGTGAAAAAGGCTGACCGCCGAAGAATTGACGCGTTTGAATTGTGGTGCTGGCGAAGACTCTTAAGAGTTCCTTGGACTGCCAGAAGATCAAATCAGTCGATATTGTCGACCATAAACCCTGACTGCTCATTGGAGGGTCAAATTCTAAAGTTAAAGCTCAGCTACTTTGGTCATCTGATGAGAAGAGAGGAGTCGCTGGAGAAAGATTTGATGTTGGGAAAGGTTGAGGGTCGCCGGAGAAGGGGTAGGCAGCGAACGCGATGGTTAGATGGCATTCTCGAGGCATTGCAGATGAAGCTATGTGATGTTAAGAAGATAGTGAGAGACCGGAGAGCGTGGCGTGACATGGTCCATAGGGTCACGAAGAGTCGGACACGACTGAACGCCTGAACTGAACTGAACTGATATATATATTTTTATGTTTTGTTGGTATCGACAAGAATTAGTGTAATGATGATTGTAGGGATAAAGACTATTAAATGTAAAGCGGAAGGAAAAACAACGCGCCAATGGTGTGTGAGTGTATATATATAT
The DNA here is from genome assembly GCF_055883805.1 of Amblyomma maculatum. Classification (NCBI taxonomy): domain Eukaryota; kingdom Metazoa; phylum Arthropoda; class Arachnida; order Ixodida; family Ixodidae; genus Amblyomma; species Amblyomma maculatum. Next base: position 163,065,960 of record NC_139348.1, read on the forward strand.
ATATATATATATATATATATATATATATATATATATATATATATATATATATATATATATATATATATATATATATATATATACATAATATCGCCGCGTTGTTTTTTCTTCCGCTTTGCATTTAATGATCTTTATTCTAATAATCACTATAGGACAAATTTCTGTAAATGTCAACATTATAAACATTAAAAAAAAATGTTTGCCTTGCACTTGTAGACTGTTCGCTCCTTTAAATGCTATATATATTGTCACGTACAAGGTGATTGAGGATATCAAGAATAGCAAGGGGTTAGCTCCGGTACAACAGCGGTGAGCCGCACAGACGCAAAACCCGCAAGCGACACTTCGTCGTCCTTCACTCAGTCATGCGCCACCTGACAACGCTAGATGGCATTACTCCCCCTTCCGAAAACAAAAATGGAAAAAAAGTGGAGACGGCCGGTGAGAACGGTGTACAAAGTAAGAGAGTGGTCACAGGAGGTGGCCGTGCGTTATCGTTGGTAGTACGGCTTCAGCCGCACAATGTGCACAATGTCCGAGCTGGGCTTTCGACGTTTTGAAAGTGGGGCACCGTCTGGAATAACTTCATAACTGAGGTCACTCACACGACGCAACACTTTGTGCGGCCCGAAGTAGCGGGAAAGGAGTTTCTCTGACAAGCCTGGACGGCGAACTGGTGTCCACACCCAGACTTGGTCCCCAGGTTTGTAGTGAACCTGGCGGTGCCGTAGGTTGTAGCGGTGCGCGTCAGAGGTCTGCTGCCGCCCGATGTGCACACGGGCAAGCTGGCGGGCTTCCTCAGTGCGGATGGCATACTGCTGGGCATCTGGGGGAAGCTGGTCATCATCTGGGCACGGGAGCATGGAATCGAGCATGCTCTGAACTTCACGCCCGTACACAAGTCGAAATGGTGTGAAGCGCGTTGTTTCTCGTTGGGCTGTATTATACGCAAATGTGACGTACGGCAGCACCTCGTCCCAGGCCTTGTGCTGCACATCGACGTACATTGACATGTCCGCAATCGTCTTATTTAACCTTTCGGATGGTACGCTGTGGTCTTGCCATGCGTCGTATAACTCAACTCGAATGTGTGGTCGATGAGCTGCGAAGTGAAAGCTGTCCCCCTGTCGGTAATGACATACGAAGGGGCGCCATGCCGCAAGACTATGTTATGCATGAAAAACTCGGCTACTTCGGAAGCTGTGGCATGAGGGATTGCCTTTGTCTCAGTGTATCGGGTCAGGTAGTCAGTAGCCACTACTATCCATTTGCTTCCCGCCTGCGACAAAGGGAAAGGGCCAAGGAGGTCCATGCCGATTTGGTCGAACGGAATACGTGGTGCTCTAACGGGCTTGAGAAATCCGGCAGGCTTCAGGGGCGGTGTTTTATGGCGCTGGCATTCGCGACAGCTTCTTAGCGTTTCACAGTTGCGGAGATTCCTGGCCAGTAATACATGTTGCGGACTCGAGCAAGCGTCCTTGAGTAACCCAAATGACCAGACGTCGGTTCGTCGTGGCAAGCAAGTAGAATATCCGCACGGAGCTCGCATGGTACTACCAGAAGGTAAGCTCTTTCTTGGCCTTGGGAGTTTCTTTTATACAAGACGCCTTGCTGCATACAGAATGAACCAATGTGCCGAGATAGGCGTCGAGGGAGCGTCGTATCACGCCCTTCCAGATAATCGATGAATGGTAGGATGTCTGGATCAGCTCTTTGTCGATCCCTGAGCTCAGATGCACTGAGAGCTCCTAGAAAGCCGTTGTCGCCATCGGCTGCAGCACCTTCAGTGTCAACGGGGGCTCGTGACAGCGCGTCAGCGTCTTCGTGTTGGCGGCCCGACTTATAAACAATAGTTATGTCAAATTCCTGAAGTCGTAAACTCCAGCGTGCAAGTCGTCCCGACAATGATGGTCCGTGACGACTTTAAATGGTCGGCCGTAAAGCTAGGGGCGAAACTTCATAGTGGCCCACACGACCGCCAGGCATTCCTTTTCCGAGGTGTAGTAGTTCGTTTCGGCGCGAGAGAGTGTGCGGCTTGCATAGGCTATTACTCGCTCAATCCCGTCTTGATGCTGAACAAGGACCGCGCCAAGACCGATACTACTGGCGTCAGTGTTCACCTCTGTGTCAGCTGCTTCATCGAAGTGCGCCAGAACAGGGGATGTTTGAAGGCGCTCGCGAAGCAAAGAGAAGGCCGTCTGCTGCTCAGAGTTCCACACAAAGGAGGTTTCCTTCCTTGTGAGGCGCGTTAGAGGTTCCGCAATTTGAGAGAAGTCCGCAATGAACAGCCGATAATATGCGCACAGGCCGAGAAAGCGCTGAACAGCCCTCTTGTTAGCTGGAACGGGAAACCTTGCGACGGCAGCAATCTTATCGGGATCCGGGCGCACCCATCAGCGCTCACAACATGGCCAAGGAACTTGAGTTCTGTATACCCGAACTGGCATTTCTCGGGCTTCAGCGTGAGATCAGCAGAACGGAGCGCTTCCAGTACAGCTCGAAGGCGTTCGAGGTGTTGGTCAAATGTTTCGGAAAATACAACTACGTCGTCCAAGTACACAAGACAGATCTGCCACTTGAGGCCAGTTAGGACGGTGTCCATCATCCTTTGGAATGTAGCTGGGGCAGAGCACAATCCAAATGGGAGTACTTTGAATTCATATAGACCATCTGGAGTGACAAATGCGGTTTTTTATCGGTCTCTTTCGTCTACTTCGATTTGCCAATAGCCGCTTTTCAAATCAATAGATGAAAAATACTTCGCACGTCGCAATCTGTCCAGTGAGTCATCGATGCGCGGCAGCGGGTATACATCTTTCTTTGTCACATTATTCAATTTCCGATAGTCGACGCAAAATCGAAGAGTGCCGTCTTTCTTCTTGACCAGGACTACTGGTGAAGACCACGGACTTTGTGAAGGCTGCACAACACCATCATCCAGCATCTCCTGAACCTGCGTCTGGATCACTTCTCGTTCTTTGGTAGACACACGATAAGGCTGCTGTCGTATAGGGCGAGCGTCTTCATAAGTAATGATGCGATGTTGTGTGATGGGCGTTTGACGAACCTTCGAGGAAGAAGCAAAATAGTGCTTGAAGTCCAGCAACAGTAGCTCTAAGGCCCGCCGTTTCTCCTTCGTCAAGTGGCAGTTAATGTCGATGTTGTCAAGAGATGGCTCATTAGTTTCGACTGCCGTGGATGTAAAACAGACCGGATCGTGCGTAACAGGGTCAGCGAAAGCGATAGCAGTTCCCGGAAACAAGTGCCGGTGCTCATTAGAAAAATTTGTGACAAGGAGTGCAGCCCGGCCATTGTGAAGCGACAATAAACTTCGAGCAGCGCAGATGCCTTGAGCAAGCAGGAGTGAATAGTTCGCTTCCGCTACAGCATCGCCGGCACGGAAATCGTCACAGGTAACTTCCACAAGAACACTGCTTCGCGGCGGCAGCGAGACGCTCTCGGCGGAAACGCGAAGTGCGGCATTGCAAGGACTGCTACTATCTCGTTCGGCAGATTGTCCCATCGAAAATGTGACGCGTCTATTTCGCAGGTCGATAACTGCTCCGTATTCTCGCAGAAAGTCAATGCCGAGGATAAGGTCACGGGAACAGTCACTCAAAACGACGCAACTAACGACGAACGTATATCTGTTAATCTGAATACGAGCCGGGCACATCCCCTTTGGGGTAACTATATGACCGCCGGCGGTTCGAAGGTACACACCTGGCCAAGCAGTGAGCACCTTCCTCAAAACAGTCGCCATGCGACCACTCAAAATCGAATAATCCGCATCGGTGTCCACTAATGCATTGACTGTAGTACGACCGTCTAAAATAACAGGAATGTCCAGAGTAACCCTTTTGGCTTCCCTAGGGGACGGTACCAGCAGCTCGCGGTCGGATCGAAGCGGCGACGACGGGAGGTCTTCAACGCAGCGACTACCAGCAGCCTCGCCCCCGAAGGTCGCTGTTTTCAGTTTTCCCCACCAGGGCTAGACGAGCGGCCTTGCCCCTCTCGCGAGGAACCTTGGGTGGACGTCGATGAGCGCCTTGGTGAAGGGGAGCGGGACTGACGCTGCGAACGAGATGAACGCTGTTCCGCCAGGTACTCTTCAATAACTCGGGGTCGTTGACCAAACCGGGGAGGAGGCGAGTCGATGCGGAAGCCGTGAAGACCGAGGCGTCGATAAGGACAATCCCGGTAGAGACGGCCTGGTTCACCGCAGTGGAAGCAGAGTGGACAGCGGTCAGGCGTGCGCCAAATGTCGGCTTTGCGTCGGGGCAGGGGACGTTCGTCGAAGTACTGCACCGGTTGCACCGAGGGCAGTGGAACAGTAGGCGGCGCGGGAATGGGTGGCGGTGAAGGGGGAGCCTGACTCTGCAGAACGTCTGCATACGTGGGACGGTTTCCGGTCCCCGACAACAATGGCGGGCTCGTAACTATAGGCGAAAGAGGGCTCTTGAGCGCCTGTCGTACCTCCTCCTGCACTATAGCAGAAACGGAAGCTGGAGATTGCTGCAGGGGGTTCCAGAACTTTCTCAGTTCTTCGCGCACGACACTGCGAATTAGTTCACGCAAAGCATCAGGATGCCGCTCGGAAGATGCAAATGACTCCGCAGTTGTGCTAGTATGGAGAGGTCGGTTATAAGCCGCGGCACGTTGTTGTAGCACCCTTTTCCATTGTGGCGGCCTCCGCAAGGAATCCGTTTACAGTCGACGGTGGGTTGCGCACAAGGCCTGCGAACAGTTGCTCTTTCAAACCCTGCATCAAGTGCCTGACCGTTTTGTCCTCGTACATGGCGGGATCGGCTCGCCTGAAGAGGCGCGTCATGTCCTCGACGTGCGCTTTGACGCTCTCATTCGGCATCTGGATGCGGGAGTGAATGGCACGGTCTGCATGTTCGCGACGATCCGCGCTAGTGTGGGCCTCGAGCAGTTGACGACGGAATTCCCGCCACGATGTTAACATTTGCTCTCGGTTCTCGAACCAGATCCGGGCGCCATCCTCAAGGCTGACGTTCCTTAGTTTGGCAGTATCTTCCCATTGGTTAAAAGCAGCGACACGTTCAAACTGAGGGAACCAGTCCTCCACGTCCTCAAAGAGGTCACCATGGAAAGACTTCGGTACCCGAGGGGCCTTCAAAGTGTAGTTACAGGCCGGTGCGATGCCCGTTACCGGCTGAGCAGAAGCACTAGATGTCATGGCGACGGGTGATGGCTGAAACTCCGGAGACAGTCCCTGGAGCCGTCGACTGGAGCGATGCACGGGGGTGTCCAATGGCACAGGGCTGGCGCGACGTCTTTCAGATGGAGACTCTTGCATAGGTGATCTTACCCAGCACCTCCACCAGAATGTCACGTACAAGGTGATTGAGGATATCAAGAATAGCAAGGGGTTAGCTCCGATACAACAGCGGTGAGCAGCACAGACGCAAAACCCGCAAGCGACACTTCGTCGTCCTTCACTCAGTCATGCGCCACCTGGCAACGCTAGGTGGCAATATATATATATATATATATATATATATATATATATATATATATATATATATATATATTGATCAATTTGATATCAAATAATGAGTTGATATTGATACATTACATTCTGGTTTGGTTTGGTTTGGTTTGTGGGGTTTAACGTCCCAAAGCAACTCAGGCTATGAGAGACGCCGTAGTAGAGGACTCCGGGAATTTCGACCACCTGGGGTTCTTTAACGTCTTTCTTCAGAAAGTCTGAACTGAAGAAGGAGAATATAATGTATCAATACACTGCCTTTTTCTTCACAAAGTCTGACTTTTTTTGAACTTGTTCTAATACATGTATGTATGTATGCATATATATATAGGGTGCGAGAACGTAACTAACGTGTACGTACTTGGCCGCTGAAAAAAATATACAGCGAAGTATAGGCTTGATTTAAAGAAACATTTTTAGTTGACTCGACGGTTCGATCGGACCCCCGATCGGAGCTTCGTGTCAAATAAAAATATGTCCTGTGATGGATCCAGCTGATCCAGTGAGCAGAGCATCTTCTTGTTCTTCTGCCTTGATATACGGCACATATACCCAAGAAGGGGGATTGAGTAGGGTTCAGTGTGGACTGCCAAATGTCCTACACAAACTGAATTAGTGCATTAAAGTAATTGTCAACTAAACAAAAACATAAAATTTAAGATCACAAAATTGATTGAAAGGAAAAATACGAAGCAAAAAGTTGAAAGTTTGTAAATTTGGAATACAATTAGCAAGCAAATCTGTCCGTAGCTGTGATGTAGTTATGTAAGTACTGACAAATTTGAGGCAACGCAAATCCTTTCGCACTCGCACCGAAGGAGAGTAGAAGCGGGACCGACAACGTAAATCCCAAGCGTGCAATTGGAATTTCTAAATGCACCCTCCTCTGATGTGAAAACCTTCGGCAAGCGAGAAGGAAGTGATCAATATTTTCAAACTCACCGCAAGCCTCACAAAGGTTTGTGGGGCTGATCCCGCATCTACATAAAGATTTAGGCGAGGAATCCTGCATCTCATGAGAGTCATCGTTACCTCATACTGCCGTGATTTACATGAACGAACTTTCCATGAGTATATGAGATGCTGATTCGGCTGTAGAAAGCAAGGGATCATTGCATGAAGCGGCTAGGTATTGATAACGCTGAAAACGGGACATTCCAAAAATGGTGATATTAGGGATGGTACATGAAACAGATGCATCAAGAGCTGATTTAGCCAGGAAGTCTGCCACTTCGTTCTGGAAAATACCGCTGTGACCGCGGACCCAGATGAAGCGTATTTCTTTCACCTACCCCGGTATGAAATACTTTAGTGAGCGGCTCAAAAGAGCATCCCATGCTGACCCCAGTGACAACAAAACAGAAAGAGAGTCTGATAGAAAAATTATTTTTGATTGACTGCAGGGAACTTTTAGTAGTGCTAGCCCAATTGCCATAGACTCTGCTAAAAATATCGATGTGTAATCCGGGACACGCACCGAAAAACTCCAGGAAAGAGACTGAAAAAATTGCAATCGCTGCTTTCTGCGCAGTCACAGACGCATCAGTGGTAATTACAGTGTGATCAGGGAACTTTTCAAGGTGATCACATAGGAGACTGGATATTAGACTTCAAGGTAAGTGCTTCACATTAGATGGAAATATAGAATCATAATTTTTATCCACAAAGGACGTTGAGCAACCAATAGGACATATAGAACCAAGGTCCATACCAATGTTTGCTAAAATGCTCTGTGTGAAAATAACCTGGGTCATACAGACCCTTGGCCACTGGTGAGTGAGAAAGAGGGCGGGGTTGGACACAAAAATGGGTATAGCCACACCGGGAGTAGCCTCAAATGATCGCAAGATTGATCTAACAGTTAGAAGGCGGAAACGGGAGTTAAGGTCCAGAATGCAGGCCTCGAAGTACAGAACAGTGGTAGAGACTGACTGTGGAAGCCCTATGCAGAGGCGCAACGCCCGTCTCTCTAAAAGCAGCAAAGGATGCAGCTTATATTTTGGACACCCAGAAAAAAGAATGCAGCCAAATTCCGAAATCGGTCTCGCATAGGCTTTGTACAAAAGAAGAAAAGTATCTCGACGCATACCAAATTTCCTATTACTTATCCGTATGAGCCTACCAAGGGCACGCTCACCTTTCCGAACATTAGACTTGTTGTGAGGCCTCCAATCCATACTAGCATCATACGTAATGCCTAAATACCGCACAGATTCCACTTGAGGTATAACATCTAAGCGGTAGTTTAACGAAACATATAAGTTGGTTTTGGTTTTAAAAACTAGCACACTGCTTTTGCACACATTTAAAAACAATTTAATTTTCTCCAACCAGACCTCAAGTGCATTTAGGTAAGCCTGTAGTGAACGATAGAGGTCCTGAATATTTTTTGCAGAGGCGAAGAATGCTATCTCATCTGCATATACATATAGAGTGACATCAGGATGAACCGGAATATCACACATTAATATATTAAAAAGGAGTGGTGAGAGCACAGAGCCCTGGGGCACCCCTCTTGTCTCTGCATAGGTATCTGAGATTAATGAGCCATCAGTGCAAAATAATTCTCGTCCTTTCAAAAATCCCCTGATCCACGCATAAATGTAGAACGGAGGATGTAATAATAACAACTTGTTTAGTAGAATGGAATGTTCAATGCTGTCGTAGGACTTAGCAATATCGAGCGTCACTAACGCTGATACCTCCTTGTTGCACATTGCAAGGCGAATCCTGCTTTCTAAATCTACATTTGCAGACCATATTGAGCATCCATTGCGGAAACCAATCTGGCAGAACTCAAAGCATTAACCTCTGAAATATGCTTTGAGAGGCGGCCATGCACAATTCTTTCTATTAATTTTACTAGACTCGAAGTCAAAGCTATAGGCCGAATGTTTTCAACATGAAATCCTTTACCAGGGCCTTTCAAGAGCAATATAATTTTCGCCACTTTCCAGACGTGCGGCAGCCATGTAGATTCTAATGATTCGTTGACCATATCCAGGAGATCCTGAGTGAATTCATTTGCTAAAATTTTGAGCATACCTACCGTAATCCCGTCCCAACCTGGAGCCGAGTTTTCCATGGAAGAAATTACAGATAGGAGTTCTGATCTTTCAACCTCAACATAGTCTGAGCAGGAAACGTGCAAGGGAACTCTGCCCTGCTTCTGGAAACGTAATGTTAGCCCTTGTTCAATTTGTTCCAACTCATCCTTTGCCTCCTGTGGAGTCAACACTACTGAACTTAATGACTGAGAAATTGTGTGAGTTTCTATTTCGTTCCATGAAACGACGCAAAGCCTTCCTGTGCTTAGGGTTTGACAGATAAGTATTTAAATTTTCGTTGTACTCGTCCTTTGCATGCGCTATGGCTCCTTTAAATGACGCCGAACAAAATTTGTAGTTTATCCAGTTTACTGGGCTTTGGTTATAAGAAAGGCTCTTCCATGCTGCTTTCCTACGGCGGAAAGCTTTCTCACAAGCATCATTCCACCATGGGGATGGCGACTTATTGTTTACTGCAGACCGCACGGTGAACTGGGAATCTACAGTAGCATTCGAATTGAGGAAAATACCTGTTGTGCTTTGTCTGTTCGACATGAACAAAGGTTTGATGTGAGGGAGGAGCGTTGCGAAGCTGCATATTTGGCGTTGTTTACTAGTTTACGGTCAAAAGTGCTATCTCGTGTTGGGCTCATCATCATGGTAAATGTTATTGGAAAGTGGTCACTAGGATGTACCACTGTCTACTGTTGACCATCCTCCTATACCTATCCCACTTGCTGCCAGGGATAAATCGATGACAGATCGCGAATTTCCGCGCATGAAGGCTATAGCCCGAGAATTGCAGCAGCGCACAGCATTTGCAGACATCCACGTCCATAACAGCTGTCCACATGAGTCAGAGTAGTTACCCCAAAGAGTATGGTGACAGTTAAAATCGCTTGCAATAAAGACCCTATTAGAATTTGTAAGTAATCTGTCAAAATAGTCTGTGCTACGTGCACTTATGGAGTAGTAGACGTTAGCGACTGTGACAGGGCCACACGACAGTCAATACGACACCGGCCCTACCGTTTACACGATCGGCGCGGAAAAAACGAAATTTCTTTAAGGTAAATGACTTTGCGGGGGAGAGCCAAGTTTCTTGCAAGAGAACTATGTCTGGCTTATATGTTGAAAGGAGAAGATATAAATCTGGAAGTGAAGATACAATAGAACGACAATTCCACTGAAGCACTTGTGCACCTGCCATGATTACTTTCATAAAATTAAGGCCGCAACAGCCTCTTTAACACATCGGATTGCGGTAAAACTTTGGAAGGCCCTTTTTTAGTTTTGGTTTGAGAAATGGAGGACTTAAAAGGTGAGGTAGAAGCACGGCGCTTCTGAGTAGGGCATGCCATTTCAACATAATTAGAGCAAACACCCTTGCGAGAAATGCTTACAGGGACACTGTCGATAGGCTGCACTTGAGCCAGCACTAGAGGAGAAGCTGCATTTAAACTCTCAGCACAGGTTTGAGATGAAATAGATGCTGGAGTCAGCACAGGTTGAGATGGGCAAGATGACTGGCTACCAACAATGCCAGACAAGGCTTCAGTAAAGATGGTAAGCATACGGTCAACCACGACAAAAAGGGCTTTTTCAACCGTTGTCACAATTGCGGTAGACAACGTGGCCTCAAAGTCTGGAGTAGAAGGGCGCACACAGTTGGCATAAGTGTGCCTTTTCCGATTAAGGAGGGCATAAGCATCTGCTCGAGAGCAACGATTCTCTTGAATTAATTCTAGTAACGCCTGCTCCTGAGAACGTTTCTCACAACTGGCGTCATCAGCCGAGTGCTCGTTACTACATAGGCAACAGCTAGGTTTTGCAGTGGTACAGCTATCAGAACAGTGTCCTTTCCCACACACCCTGCATCTAGTCGCAGACTTACACGCTCTTCCACTGTGTCCAAATCGCCAACAGTTAGCACATTGAAGGGGGCGAGGACGTAGCGGGTCAATGCGGTAGGCAATTGGCCAAATTGTCAACTCAGATGGACACATGAGATCGGCAAAAGTTGTTTTGACTCTGTAGCAACACGCACCCCGGCCACCATGCGAGAGCAGCGATACACTGAAAGAACACCAGCTCCTGCGTCCTGAAATTCCTCCAAAATTTTTTGAGCAGTAGATGCAGGATCCACTGCACGCACAATACCTATAGTGCAAGCCAACTGTTCAGGAATAAAGACCTTGACAGGAATCGAGGTAAAAGGACTGCAGCGTAGCAGATCTGACACACAATGTTTGCAGATTTGCAAACTATACCTCGTTTCCTGAAAGGTCGCACCTCAGAGATATCAAGATAGTGATCCGTCAGACTCTTGAGTTGCTGCTGAATAGTTTTTGGATTGTTCATTTTCAGCATTCCATCGCCTATTGGTATGAGTGCGACAGGAATCACATCGACACTATTTTTAGCAAATGAATCCAGAGGCAAGCTTTCAGTCGGCAGGCTGGCGAACCAATCTGCCGAGCCCTCTCCCGGGGAGGTGAAAGACATGCCTGTGCGCACAGTAATGAAACCTTTACATTACCAAATCCTATAAAGCTAGCCTGAAACCTGACCAACCCCCCCCCCCCCCCCCCCCCCCCCCGAATGTGGAAAGGCCTCACCACGAAAAAGCACCAGGAACCGAACACCTTCAGTGTACCTCAGGATAATATCTTCACGTCCGCACTCGCAGCTCGTGGCACTTCTTCTTCATCATCAGGCGTAGCGAACCACGACAGCGACCAACTTCTTCGTCCTCGGGCGCGCCAGCACGTGATGCATGCCAGTGGCTGTAATCAAGAGTTCGACGAAACATCGTCTGGTCAGGTGGTGACATAAAGAAAATTATAGGGTCACTGACCAAGTTAAAGTTTAATAATTACATTTTATTAAACTTTGTTAACTTTATTAAACGTTTTTATTAAACTTTGACTTGGTCAGTGACCCTATAATTTTCTTTACGCCAGTGGCTATAACGACGAAGGTTGGGTCACTACGGTTCCCGCCGGGTAGAAAAGGAGCCAGCCTGGCGACTCATGGGCCCGAAAGGACAGACGAATCGTAGTAGGACTTGAAGTCGGTTCACATATATTATTTCGCGTCCACGGCGACTGAAGTGCGCAGAGGGCGTAACGAGATCAACTGCGTAGTTGACAGGAGATGTTTCTTGAAGGACCGCGTATGGGTGATGGTACCGAGCAAGAAGCTTCTTTGAAAGGCCTGGGGTTGTGGAAGGCACCCAGAGCCACACCAGTGAGTTTGGGAGATATGACGAAACCTCGTCGGTGGCACGGTGGTGTTTTTGTTGTCACTGGTTTTCTGTTGTAAGGGATCAGGCGAGCTGACGGCATCCTTCTGCGTACTTGACGGCGTCGGAGAGTGGCGTTGATTCGGAAACATCAGGGCGGTAGGGAAGAAGTGTGTCCATAGTGCAAGGCGGCTCGCGCCTTAAAGGAGAAAGAAGGGAGAGAATCAAGTAGTGGTCTGTGTCGCGGTGTTATATGCGTAGGTAACGCAAGGGAGAACCTGGTCCCAATTGGAATGGTCGGCGCTCACGTACATAACCAGTATGTGGGTGGTAAGAGGTAGCGATGCGGTGTATGATACGGCACTCCTTCAGGAGGGCCTCAAGAGTGTGAGATAGGAAAACGCGTCCGCGGTCGCTGAGCAGTTCGCGAGGGACACCATGACGAAGAACTAGATTCTTCAGAATAAAGGCAGCGACGTCGCGTGCGGAAGCAGAGGGTAACGGCGATGTCTCAGTGTATCGGGTCAGATGATCTACTGCCACAATAATCCAGCTGTAGCCAACGGAAGTGGCAGGAAGAGGGCCAAAGAGATCTATGCCGACGCGATCAAACGCATGGTAGGACTAGGCAGTGGCTGCAACGAAGCAGGGGACTTGATAGAAGTGTTTCGGCGTTGGCAAGACGGGCAAGAGCGCACAGAATGGCGGACAAGGCGGTACATTCCATGCCAATATAAGAGCGGATCCAAGCGCGTGTAGGTTTTTAACACTCCACCATGGGAACACTGAGTATCAGCATGGAAAGCAGCGCAAATGTCGACGCGGAGATGAAGGGGGATGACTAGAAGCCATTTTCTTCCATCGAGAAGTAATTGCGGTGATAGAGCAGGCTGTCACGGATGGAAAAATGGTGGGCTTGGCGGACGAGGGTTATGGACGAAGGACCGGGAAAGGCACTTGAAAGTCCAGAAGTGTAGAATCCACGGGTCGTGCCGCTGTTCTGTGGCCATGTCGACAGTGGCGAGCGAAGACAAATCGTAGGCGCAGATGTGATCAGACGATGAAGAACGAAGCAGTGGCGAGCGCGAAAGACAATCCGCGTCAGTATGCTCGAGGCCTGAGCGATAAATGACACGAGCGTCATACTCTTGGAGGTGAAGGGCCCAGCGAGCAAGGTGACCGGAAGGGTCCTTAAGAGATGCAGCCAGCATAAAGCGTGGTGATCAAGGACCAGATAAAACGGTCGGCCATACACATAGAGGCGAAATTTTCCGATTTCCTAAATAATGACCAGTCATTCTCTTTTCGTAACGGAATAGTTGGACTCCGCTTTCGTCAAGGTCCGGCTGACGTACGGCACCACATACTCGCGGAAAACAGGTTTGAGTTGATTGAGAACGGCACCTAGCCCAATGCCGCTGGCGTCAGCTTGAGTCTCAGTTGGCGCAATCGGGTCAAAGTGGCTGAGGATGGGAGGAGAAACCGGCTTAAAGTGTCGAAGGCCTCATCGCAAGCAGGCGTCCAGGCGGATAGGTCGGAGCTGTCGGCGAGTAGCTGGGTGAGAGGGGTAATGGTACAGCCGAAATTTAAGACGAAGCGACGAAAGTAGGAGCACAGGCCGATGAAGCTGCGGGGCTGCTTCACTGATTCTGGGTGTGGAAATTCGGCAACTGCACGAAGTTTGGTGGGATCTGAAAGAATGCCGTCCTTAGAAACTACATGACCTAGAATTGTTAGTCGTCGAGCAGCAAAGCGGCACTTTTTCAAATTGAGCTGACGGCCGGCGGAGGCGAGGTAAGCCAGGACGTCCTTCAGTCGGAACAGGTGAGATTGAAAGTCAGTAGAAAAGACGACGATGTCATCAAGATAGCAAAGACACAAAGAACACTGTCCATTAGGCGTTCGACAGTGGCTGGGGCGTTGCAAACTCCAGTGGGCATGACATTGAACTCACAATACATCCGGTCATCATCCGGTGTGATGAAGGTGGTCTGGGGGCGGTCAGTGTTATCTATTGGTAACTGCCAGTAGCTATTTCGCAAATCTAACGAGGAGAAAACCCGGCTCCCTGCAGGCAGTCCAGTGCGTCATCGATGCGTGGCAGAGGATATACGCCCATGCGCATGATCTTGAGCTGGCAGTCGATACAAAACCGGAAGGAATCATCTTTCTCAGTTACCAACACAACCGGAGACGTGCATGGACTATGGGATGGCCGGATGACACCCCGGCGAAGCATTTCGTCCACGTGGTCAGCAAATACTTGGCGCTCAGAAGCCGACACGCGATAGGGGCGCTGGCGCAAAGGTGCGTTTGTACCGGTGTCGATCGTGTGCTCTACAACAGACGTGCGGCCCAAGGCAGTTTGATGAATGTCGAACGAAGAAGTGAAGGTCTTCAGGAGGGCGACAAGTTGATCACGTCGCGCAAGCAGAAGATCAGCGTCAATGGCATGTTGGAAATCGTCAGAGAGCGTCGAAGCGGTCTCAACATTGAAAGAGCATAGAATAACATCGAAGGAAGTGGTGGTGTCAACAAGAGTGTTTATATGAGCGGGATCAAGTTCTTCAAAACGTCCAATGCATTCACCAAGGAGCAGGACTGCTGGGCAAAAATATGGGTTCAAGGCGTAAATTGCACTCTCAGCGTCTTGAATCTTGAGAACTGCGAACGGAAAAAGGAAGCATCGGTGGTGGGAGGCGGCTTCGGAAGGTGTGAAAATAGCAGTCAAAGTCGTTAGACACTAACAAGAGAGTGGTACGAGGACAGCTGAAAATGGAGGAATGTCGATGTCATGGGCGACAAGAAGTTTTGTAGCCCGGGAAGATGTGTAACAGAAAGGGGCGTCAGAGAGGGGGGCGAAGGCAATTTCCGCACGAGCGCAGTCAATAACGGCCTGATGAGTCGATAGGAAATCGTATTCGAGGATGATATCATGCGAGCATTTCAGCAGAACAATAAACTCGATGGGGTACAAAACGTCTTGAATTAGAACACGGGCTGTGCAAGATGCTGAGGGTGGAATGTGCAGTGATGAGGCGGTGCGGAGCGAAAAGTAGGAAAGCGGAATGGTCACCTTTCGAAGTCGACGGCAGAGCGCTTCACTGATGACAGAGGCGGCTGGACCGGTGTCGACGAGAGCGAGAACTGTGGCGCCACATACACTTCCATAACATTAGCGGGACGACACGGAGGACTTGAGGAATTCGAAACACGCGCAGTTCTTGCCCCGGGAACTGCTACTGTTAGTTTCCCTTAATGGCGCCGGTAGGACGTCGCAGCATCAGAGAAGGCGTTCGGCGATGAGGAGAATGTGATCAGCGAGTAGCATAGGCTTAGCGATCTTGTGATACGAAGTGAGGACGGGGTGGAGTAGTTTGCGAGCGTGGCTAGAGATCGTAGGGGTATAGGATCGAATGTCAGGCTGAGAAGCTGGAAGGCGCTGGGTGCATTGGGTGTGGGCAGAATCTTGAGGGTGGTCTTGGAACGAAGGCTCAGACTGCGGCAGTGAATGGAACGCATGGAGGGGCACGTAGGGACCAGCTGTGGGTGAGGGTGGCGGCCTACCCGTTACTTGAGCGTACGTCAGAGGTGCCATCACAGGCAGCAGCACGGGGTTGGAGGGCAAGGCGTCAGCGACGTGTTCTTGCACGACAAGGCGACAGTTCCATAAGTGGGTACAGGCAAGATGCAACTGTTGTATGCTTTCCTCTTGAGCGATACCGGTAAGCTGCTAGTCATAATCTGCGAGTGCTTTCCAAATGCGCTCCATCCCAATCTTATCCTCCTTGTTATTTTCCTTTCATGGTCCGGATCTGCGGCATACCTGTCCTAAGTAGACATATTCGCCTACTACTTCCAGTGCTTCGCTACCTAACGTAAACTACTGTTCCTTCCCGAGGCTGTTGAACATTGTTGAACATTACCTTAGTTTTCTGCATATTGATTTTCAAGCCTACCTTGCTAAATTTCCTGTCTAGGTGATCAATCATCCTTTGCAGTTCATCCCCTGAGTTACTTTGCAAGGCAGTGTCATCACCGAATCGCGGATTACTGAGGTATTATCCATCAACCCTTACCCCTAACTGCTCCTATTCCAAACCTCTGAATACTTACTCTAAGCAAGCTGTGAATATTATTTTGAAGATCGTGTCTGCTTGCCTAATACCTTTTTATATGGGCGAACTTCATTACGTACTGTACTTTGCGCAGAACTATGGTTGCTTTGCAATCACTATATATATTTTCCAGTATTTTCACATACGGCGCATCTACACCCTGATTTCGCAATGCCAGCATGGATGGCGAAGTTTCGACCGAATAAAACGGTTTTCCGCAATTAGTGGATGCTATATATAGAGACGGGTTATATACCGGGTGTTTTTCTATCGCCTGGGTTATGGTATGTATATGATCGATAGTAGAGTACCCCTTCCGCAAACCTGCTTGATCGTTTAGTTAAGCGAACTCAAACCTGCCCTGATTCTATTAGCGATTAGTTTAGTAAATAACTCATACGTGATAGATAGTAACCTGATTAGTCTGTAATTTTTCTAATCCTTAGCGACCCCTTTCATATGAAGCGTTCTTCTTCCACGACTCCGGTATCGTCAATGTCGCCAGGCATTGCGTATACAGGGTGGCCAGTTCAGTTTCTTTAGCACGAAACCCCCCCCTTCTGTCAAAACTATAGTTACATGATCCTCCCCAGCTACTTTCCGCCTTTTAATGGCTTCTAAAGTTTTCAAGCTTCATCCTTCGTTAATGGTGGAACGCCTCATTGCTTTTCAGTACTGCCGATAATAGAGTATCTTTTCCGAAAACCTGATTGATCCTTTGCTTTATGAAGCCTAAGGGTTCCCTGGTGCTATTAGTGATTACTTTTTAAATACCTTATGCGTAACGGATAGTAAGCTGATTGGTGTAATATTTTTCAAGTCCTTTACGTCCCCTTTGTTTTGAATTAAGTTAATGTGTGCATTCGTCCATGATTCGGCACAGTCGATTCCACCAGGCGTTGCGTGTACAGGGTAGCCAGTTTTCCTAGCCCGATAACCCCCCCCCCCCCCCCTTCAATAAATATTTAGTTACATGATCCTCCCCAGCTTATTTGTCGCTTTTCATAGCTTCTAAAGCTTTCTTAACCTCGTCCTTCATTAGGGGTGGAACGTCGGATCTCTCTTACTACTGCCGATCTCATTATTGTCTTAACAACTTCGGCTACTGTATAGGGAAGTATAGAACTCCTAGGTGACTGACTTTCTCGTCCATATTAGTGATGACATTGCCCGCTTTGTCCCTTAGCGCATAAGTCTGGTTGTTGCCTATGCCTAGTTTCCATTCACCGCGTTAAGGCTGCCGCCGTTCTTTAGAGCATGCTAGAATTTTTTCTTGCGACACGCTTTTGTGTCAGGCACTTTGTATCTATCAATTACCTTTGATAGCTCCAACAGTTCTATCCTGTCTATTTGTTGGGTTCGAGGCTTTCATATGTGACATTTCATAATCAAATGTTTTGTCTGCTTAGATAATTTACTCCCTCTAAATGTCTTACAGCCTACTTCTAGCGCGCACAGCAATGATATCTCCGAAGGCATCGTTTATCGCTTCACACTAAGGTCGTCATCCTCGATTAAAGCCGAATATCTTTTCAGTAGCGAGATCCCGAATTGTTATACCTTCCCCCTCTCCGCTAACTCGTTGACAGACTTCTTGATTAGTAATCCTTTTTTTTTTCGTTCTTCACATCTAGGCTAATTTAAGACTTTACCATACTGTGGAAACTGCATCGCACCTTTCCAATTACCTCTACATCCAGCACAATGGTAGGGTTAGGACACAATATGAAGACAATTTGGTTTTAGTCTATCCGTTAGGACTTTTCCATGTATACTTTCTGTTGTTCCATTTTTTAAGATAGTATTCATGATTTTTAGGTTATTGCGCTCTAAGAACTCAACTAATAACTCCACCTAGCTGTTCCTAGAGCCCATGCCATAGTCATCTACTACATGGTCACCAGCCTGCTTTTTGCCTGTTTTGGGATTGAAGCCCCCATCAGTACAGTATTCTGCGTTTTTAATTTTCCCTTTGCCGATTCTATATATTCGTAGAAGCTTTCGACTATCTGGCCACCATGTAGGCGCGTAGGCCTGCACAACCACCAGCTTATGCCAATATTAAGCCTAAATACGATGGCTGCCACCCTCTCATGAATTGTATACAATTCGATAGAATTCACTTTCGGGACAGGAAAAAAAAATTATATATATATATATATATATATATATATATATATATATATATATATATATATATATATATATATATATATATATATATATATAAAATCTGGAGGGGGTGTGTGTAATGCATTGATATCTTTTTTCACCTCGCAATCTGTGATGCATTTACTATTTCTGTACTATGGGGATAGAATTTGCGTCTGTACTAGACGAGACTTACCCGTGCCGAAGGCGCCTAGACTGAGTCCGAGCAGGAACATCATGAAATACGCCAAGGTTAAGATTCCACTGAGAGGGATCATCAGTGCTGTGAAGCAGGCCAGTGCCATGGACAGAATGGATACGACCTGGGTGTTGTAAGCGTCGTATAGCTTGCCCCCTGCAAATGAGTTGCGCGCGTCAAGTAAATGAGTTGTTTTTCTGGTTGCCTTTGTTGATCTGGTGAACAGAGGGAAATGAGCTCTATTCTTACCTCTACCTGCAGCCTTCTTTAATAATACGCGTGCCACGTGCACCATGAGCGATAGCCACTACTGAATAGGTATAGGACGACAGAGCACAGTTTCTATTGATTCGGAGAGTCGGGATGCTCACAGGGTAGTCCCCTGCTGGGAAGGCCCAGATGACGCGTCCCTTGACGCTCCTTGTACATGTATGACAAACTTGTCCACTAAAGTTAACCTGATATGAGTTTAGCGAGTTAATCAATCATGTGCGTGTTTTCTATGTTTGCATTAGTAAAAGCATAACACTTGAATATTGTCACGTAGTGGTGACAAGGCCGTAGACACCAAAAGAAGACACAGGCTTGATGGTACTGAAATTAACTCTATCGGGCTGACTTGCGCCCGCAAAAAAACTAAGCAACTCGGCGGCGGCGATAGCAACAAACGTGCTCGTCGAACTACAAATCCCTGTCGCACATATCAACGCTCAATTTAAAGGCGGCTCAGAACATTCTAGATAACGTCGCAAACTGTCCCTATAGTACAAGCTGAAAAATTGTAGAAAGATACGCGAGTGGCCGGAATCTTCGAGACAGATCTCGGTGCATCTTGAGCGACAAAGGAACTGATAAAGGTGCGTCTCGCCACATCGATCTTCAACAAAGAATACAGAACTGATAAGCGTGCCAGAATCAGAGTGATAAGGCCGCTTGACGGCGGCTGCTAAAAACAACAAATACAGTTTTGAAGGTTTCGCGGCAATATATAGTGGTATTGAACTGCGTAGGCTGCAGCTGCACGCGTGTACGCGCGCACGCATGGATGGACGGACGGATGGACGGAGCGGAGCATAAACAGCAGATAACCTGGTAACGGTAAAACTGCTGCCAGCCATGTCGATTCAATGGGGCATCGGTGGCCTGGCGGTAGGGGGGGTCAGACTAGGCCCTCGTGCGGTACGAATTGCAGCGCTCTTCGCACATGTGTCCCGCCTTTGTCCCTTTTTTATCTTCAAGTACGGGCACGCTGTATTGAACATAATGACTTACACCAAAAGCCAAAACGACGATACAGTTAACGTATCGTGTCGTTATCTGTATCGTCTTCCTGTCTTTGACTTACATACAGCGCGCCAGCACATGAAAAACTATTTAGCCGTGTTTGCAGCATTTGTCCGCTTATTGATATTACCTGCAGACAACATAGAACTGCTGCCACGTTTTTTCGCAAGCAGCGAAAGCGAGACATTTGCTGGGATCAGCAAGCACGAGGAAGTTTAATCGAACCGAAGGCGTTTCAAGTTAGGAATTAATATATTTGGAAAATTATGCAGCACATACTATGGTTCTTATTATAGCGTATAAAAGAGCAGCGGACAACACTAAAGCAGGGTAGGTATGACGTCTAGCAGTTCTACTTTTTTTTTATTGCGAAAGCAATACTACTCTAGGTTTCATCATCATTTTTTTCGAGCCTTCAGCGTAGTGCGGCGGTAGCCACGTACGTCTTACCCACGTGACGCTGTGACGTCACGCCCCAAGTGACACAAAAGCGAGAGATGGACAACCAACTCAATCGGTCGGCGTGGCGCGGTCGGAGCCGCGGCTGAGTTGGCAGGAGCTGCCAACTTGGGTCTCTCGTTTCACATGGGACGGTTATGTCAGAATCAGCCTGCTAGGACCCTGCAGCATTCACGTTACCCCTATAGGCCACTAAGGCACGTTCACACGGGGCTTTATATGTGGGCTGAGGAAGAAGAAAAAGACAAGAACGCTCGGTCACCCGCAGCTAAAGCTTTCGCTCAATGTTTGGTTCAGCAGCGTTGAACTCTTGTAATTTTTTGCTTTGCCCATTCTATCCTGTGTGGGGCGCCGCAGCCCCTTTCAAACAGTGCGCGCTTTTTCCAATTTGCAGTCGTGTTTGCCCAGGCAGCGCGAGTGCGCATGACCGAGCTGCAGTGGTCGTGGAGGCGGCATGTTACCAGCGCGGAAACGAAGGTAGATAAGCGCGTCGGAAAGCAAGGCTTTTGTATGTCCTTTGCCCGGCAAGAATCCGGCGAGGGGATTGCGCGGCCGGGGAGGAGTCAGGGGCCAGCGGGATGTGCACGGACGAACGAAGACGTTCCAGACGAGGACGGAAGCGGTGTGCCTGCAGGAATGGCGTGAGTTGCTGCTGCTACATGAGGAGTCTTGTACCGCGCTGCATTTTGTTCCTTGTTCTATTCTTTTTGTTCCATTGTCGCGAGTCTCAACCGCATGTTTGCAGTGCAACGGGACCAAGTGTTTCCTTTTTTTTTTTTTAAGGGCGTTTCTGTTTATCCGGAATAAACCTGTGCTTTTAAGAGAGGCTGGATCGGTCACTCGTCGGGCGAGACCATGGCTCGCGCATCCGTTTTCTAGAAGGCGGGGCTTTCACCTCTCAGCGCCCTTTGCCGAACGACGTACAAGAGCGTTCACGAGTGCAATGCCCCAGTGTGTGTGTGTGTGTTTTTGCTTTAAAGAGCTTGCAAAAGAAGGAGCATCAGAGAGAAAGAGCTCAAAAGTCGGGAAAGTTAAACGGACCGTCATTGCTGTCAGCTGTACTGTGTAACAAGGGCAAAAATAAAAGAAAAGAATAAAGGGAGGTGTGAAGGCCAAACCACACACTGTCGCAATAACACGGCACCTTTAGGAATCTAAACCGCTCGTTTATATGGTTTCAGGCCTAGCTATCACAGATCCCACATAATAAGGTTTTACTGCTCGTCGGGAGGCAAGGATTGAGGGCGCTTAGTAAACAGAGCCTGCACTATCGGCCATACCAATGTAGATCGTGGGCCATATGTCGTAAAATCTAGAGAGAGAGAGAAAAAAATGTGCTTGCGGAAGTGGGAGAGGAGGCGCTGCTGAGACATGAGAGGAAGATGAAACCTTCCCTTCATATTAGTACTTGGCTTATTGACGTCGCCGAAAAAATATGAGCGTGATTGATTGATTATCGAAAAACTTTAATATAAGCTGAGCTTGCACGTACTTGCAGGTGACCTGCCATAGTCAGCACAGTAGTTTACGCCCGTAGTTGCCTAAAAAAATAAGGTATTCACTATCAGGTTTAGCAGGTGGCCGTCGTGGCAAGCCTGCTTTGCGGAGACGCCATAACGTTGGGCGGTTCGAAACTAAAAGCGTACAAAAAAAAATGCTTCCGGCGCGTCTGCGCCGGTCTACTAGCGTCCTCCCTGCTGCGCGCCGCTTATTTGTCGGATACTTGAGACGCCGTTTGGAACACCGTCCAACCAGAGCTCGGATTTCACCGACGCCGTACCTTGATTCGCCGTAGGCCCTCTATTTCTTTCCCCCTCTTTCATGTTGCGTTGTTCGTGCCATGGTTGCCAGTAAAGCAGCAATGACGTCACGTGAATAATCTTTATACCCACCAAGGAGAGACCCAACCAGACCACCGATGCAGCGCGCTGTAATGAGCTGCGAGACGGCTGATATGCTGGTGTCGTAGATCTCTCCTAGGTCCAGCAAGGCAACACCAGTCAAAGCCACCACCAAACCCTGCGCCACAAGCAATAGAGTTTAATAGGAGCGTGCTCAGGTATGGTCAAGCAGATGGGGTTTTGAAAACAGTGATTTAAACAACTGGATAGCTTCACAATTAGCATATAATGTCACTCATTGTGGCTTTCTGCTGTGACCAATTTACTCTGAAGTTCGGCTTTCTTTTTGTTGTTCGGTTACGTCTACTAAGACCCATAATCAAAAGCAGGCCCTTTTGGCTTTGTTTTTACCTCGATTCTCCCTTCTAAGGAGCGAGCGTCGTAGATGGTGTTGCGTATACACTGGAGCATGGGCTCCTAACAAAGAGATAAATGAATATAACATTTGAAAAAAAAAAAGCGACATTTATGCGTCAACTTAGCTTCGCAGACAAAAGTTACTCCTTTAGCCGCGGCATTATGAGCTGCTCCATCACAATCGCAGCCGTCGCCTGACAGACGTTGTCTAAAATGCTGGCATTACGAATCAGTTTCAAGGAGACTGTTTTCGAACAATAAACTTTATGAAAGTCGCGTCATTAATTAGTGTGGAGCGAAATTTTCAACTCTCAATCATCCATTCAATAAAATCAAATACCACTTTCACTCCCACCTTCCTTCCTTCACTTACGGCGCGGTTCAGGTGTCCACAGAAACAAGTGTGACAGATACCGCGCATTTCCTTTCCTGTTAACCAATTATATATATTATTAGGCTATGCACGGAAGTAGTGTGCTTTGAAGCACTTTAACTCTGCCGGACTCACGGGTACTGCTTCTTTTAGGTGCATAGTATCTGGGATGTGAATAGAATGGTTGAAAGCCTTTCTGTACCGAAAGTGCCAAAAAGATAATCGGCTATCCATAGAACCTGCGTGCATAAAATGTATCGATGCAAACTTGCACAGACTGCGCATAAGTAGGCTCTGTGGTTTGCAGCCGTCATTTTACTTCACCAAAATCGCCTGTTTTAGAGTGAAAACTTGATGTGCTTTTCTAAAATTTAGTTGGACCATATTTCCCTCTGGGGTGTGTATACAGAGTGGCACATGACACCACCGATTACCAACAAGGAACGGAACATTGTGCTCATTATGATCATCGTGAACGCTTCGTAAAGTGTTGGGGTCTTGACGGGCCTCGTCCTTTAGAGCGAAGCGCCACTTGCCACGGCTAGCAGATGGAAAAGTAGGCAATTAGAGAGAGATGAAGGCGGAGTGCTTGACCGGTTGGGCCAGCGGAAGCTGGTTGGGGGAATAACCCTGACTGACGGTTACCGTAAAAAAGGGCTATGTGAAGTTCCGAGCACAACCACAGAGTTTTACAACGAGTGGAAGAAGGGTGAAATTTGTGGCTGTATACCCCGAGCCGCCGGAGACTCTGCACTGCTCTCACGACTTCAAGTCACTCATCGATATAGACCTGGCCTTTGAGAACGGGCCATTGGTCCGATGCTTGAGAAACATCTGTCACTTATCTGAGGTCCTTTGTAACGATCAAGAACTGCGAAAAGAGTGTCAAATGAAGGTTGATTGTGTAGTATACTAAAGTGCAAGATTTAATTTCATGTGCACATGTACATAAATGTCTCGTAAATTGTTTAGTGTCAGTAAGGCAAAACAGAAAATCTGCCCTCGAATATTTCCCGAGCATTTCAACGTCTATCGCTAACCCCGTAATGATCATGGCGATGGTGTCTTTATTCTTGTGGAAAAGAGGATAAAACGCCTGTCACTGTCGGTCATTGAGCCTTCATGTGAAGTTATGTTGTGCATAATGGAACTGTAGAATGCATTCCACCTCTCCATCTGATCCTTTTGCAGGTCTCCAAATTTGTATTTATTCCCGAGAGTTTGAAGCCGTCTGATGTTCTGTCGTTCTTGGAATCAGACAGCATTCTTCGTTGAGGGGAATTTACTTCCCTGAAATTGTTTGGAAAAATAAATAGCTTCTTTCATTAAATGAACACCCCTGTACATTCAGGATTTAAAGAGCTGCGGAACGACTGTAGTTTTAATCAGTTCGTCAATTTGCCTGCAAGATAAAGTGGAAGTTAATTGCGCTACCATTTTATCTTGTGCTTTGTAAAATAACTCCGAAATTGTTAACTTAGTCGCAACAACTCCTGGTATAAGCTATCAAGAGTTCATTATCGGCGCTATTTTCTGTAAACCTTTAAAATTTAGAACCCACTTCAAGATAAGTTTTTTTTTTTTTTATATGACTACGTTAACTTTGAAGGTGTAACACAGGATCTGTTCGAGTTTTTACCTTACTTTGAAGACTGTGCTGAATTCATGAAAATGAAAAGCCTATGAAACCCTTTTAAGTCTGAACTTGCTTCTCTGAATCATCGACATGTCCCTTTTAGCATGATTATTGGTAAACGCCAAAACGATACACCATGGTTCGATAAAACAATAAATCAGCTCTACAGGAACAGGAGGGCTGATGATATGAGCTACCAACTCGGGCAACTTGGCTCCTGCTTGAAAAAAAAAAAAAAAAAACTGATGAAGTTAAGAATAGTTTTTGTTCACACTGAATATGATTGCCTACGTCACCAAAAGAAGTATGTAAATATGTGAAGTCGAATACAAAAGAATCGGTTGGAAATCCAACTCTTTCACGCGGTCAAATTATTCAGTACGATTCATTGATGCAGGGAACATGAGGCCACGTTGCTGTCACGCTTTACAAAGCACTCCCGAGAGAACCAGTTACAAACGATCGCACAAGGCGCATGCGCTGTAAGCACGGTCGACTGCACCTCTTGGGCATGCACTTGGTGCCCTGCATTGTTGCCAGTGGTCGGCGGCAGCGTTTCGCAAAGTGCCGTGCGATCCATGTTCCCTTTAGCAGTGGAACGAACTGTATATGACGACGCGGGCAGACACTATTTTTAAAGCATACTTCAAATCAGTATTTGTAGGGTGCTACAAATGAGGCCTCCCACCCATTACGCAGTGTCTTCCTGAACACATGCCTGATATTGTAATCTCGGAGAGTGGATCGTTTTCACTATACTGAAGCATTTCACTCCGTTTTCTGCTCCAGGGCTAGACGCTATACCTAATCATTTTGTGAAGAAACGGGCCCGAGCACTGACTGTCATGTTGTTTAACAGTTGCTACATGACAATGCCCCTTCATGGATCACTGCCTTGTCGTGGCGGAGGGGCTTGCGAAACTCGATGAAGTCGTGAGCTCTGCTGTGTAGGGCCACCCAAGATAGACAGGTCACGGCAGAGAGTTCTGACAAAAGGTGATTCACTGGAGAAGGTAATGGCAACCCACTCCAGTATTTCCTGCCAAGAAAACCCTATGGCCAGTCACAATACCATTACCGATATGGCGCCGGAAGATGAGCCCCCCAGGTTGGAAGGCGTCCCACATGTTACTGGGGATGAACAAAGGGCGATTCCTAGTAGCTCCAGGACGAATGAAGCGGCTGGGCTAAAGCCAAAAGGACGCTCAGTTGTGGATGTGTCGGGAAGCGACCGGAAAGTCCGATGTTGCAAGGAGATATATCACATAGCAACATGGAATGTAAGATCTATGGCGCAAGGTAAACTGGATATCGTCAAGCGAGAAATGGACAGATTGAACATTGATATCTTGGGTATCAGCGAGCTCAAGTGGACCGGAATGGGAGAATTTAACTCCGGCGACCATTATGTCTTTTATTGTGGGCACGAATCCAAGAGAAGGAATGGGGTCGCTCTCATAGTAAACAGAAGAATGGGCAAAGCAGTGCTAGGGTACAACCCCAAAAACGACCGAATGATTTCACTTCGGATCCAAGGTCACCCTTTCAACATAACAGTTATCCAAGTCTATGCACCGACCACTGCTGCTGAAGAAGCTGACGTTGAGAGATTTTATGCGGACCTACAATGCCTTTTAGACCGCACCCCATCATCAGACGTCGTTTTTCTCATAGGAGACTGGAATGCTAAGGTCGGGAGTGAAGAAATATCCGGAATTACAGGCAAGTTCGGTCTTGGTGAGCCAAATGAAGCTGGGCAGAGGCTAGTAGAGTTCTGTCAAGAAAACAACCTGACCATAGCGAATACTCATTTTCAACAGCACAAGAGGCGCCTGTACACATGGATTTCACCGGACGGTCTGTACAGGAATCAGATCGATTATATTATTTGCCGGCAGAGATGGAGAAGCGCTATACAAGCAGTAAAAACAAGGCCTGGGGCCGATTGTGGCATCGATCATCAGCTTCTTGTTGCCAAAATTAAGCTTCGATTGAGGGAAACGCAGAAAACTAGAAGGCCTTTCAGGTATGATCTGGATCAGATTCCATTAGAATATGCTGTGGAAGTGAGGAATCGATTTCAAGAATTAGATCTAGAAGACAAAGAGCCCGAAGAGATGTGGACTGATGTTCGTGATATAATACAAGAAGTTGCTACTAAGGTAGTTCCAAAGCAAAAGAAATGCAAAAAAGCAAACTGGTTATCTGAAGAGGCTTTGCAAATAGCTGAGGAAAGGAGGATGGCAAAAGGTATGGGGGAAAGAGAAAGATACAAGGTTCTCAATGCGGATTTTCAGAAAATAGCAAGGAGAGATAAGAATGCCTTCCTGAACACACAGTGTCAAGCAGTTGAGGACAACAGCCAATTAAGGAACACAAGAGCTCTGTATAAGACAATCAAAGATATCAAAGGAAGCTTCTGTGCTAAGCTGGGCGTGATAAAGGACAAACGAGGCAAGGACCTCACTGAAGCCTCAGAGATAAAGAAGAGGTGGCAGGAATACACAGAAGAACTGTACAAGAAGGACCTGGATGTGCAAACCCAACATAGGACGGTTGTGATTACTGATCTCAAGCCGGGCATCCTGAAGAGTGAAGTTGAATGGGCCTTAGCCAGTCTTGCTAAGAACAAAGCTAGCGGAATTGATGGTATTCCAGCTGAGTTGCTTCAAAACCTCAACCACGACGCTGTTAACACACTGCATACATTATGTCAAAAGATTTGGACAGCCCTGCAGTGGCCACAGGATTGGAGGAGGTCAGTTTACATCCCCATTCCAAAGAAAGGCAGTGCCAAAGATTGTTCCAACTACCGCACGATCGCGCTTATTTCGCATGCTAGCAAGGTGATGTTAAAAATCCTGCAAGGTAGGCTGCAGCAGTATGTGGATCGGGAGCTTCCGGACGTGCAAGCTGGGTTTCGCAAGGGCAGAGGAACTAGAGACCAAATTGCCAACCTTCGCTGGATCATGGAAAAATCAAGAGAGTTCCAGAAACCCATTTACTTCTGCTTTATTGATTATGCGAAAGCGTTTGACTGCGTAGATCACAGCAGATTGTGGCAAGCTCTCCAAGAGATGGGAGTTCCAATTCACCTCATCTGTCTCCTCAGGAACCTTTATGAAGGGCAAGAGGCCACTGTCAGAACTGGGCATGGTCTTACTGATTGGTTTCCGATTGAGAAAGGGGTGAGGCAAGGCTGCATACTGTCGCCCTGCCTATTTAACCTATATGCAGAGTGCATCATGAGGAAGGCCGGTCTGGACGAGTCTTCAGCTGGAGTGAAGATTGCTGGAAAACGTATCAACAACCTTAGATATGCGGATGATACCACTTTAATGGCAGAAAGTGAAGTGGAACTCAAGAGACTTCTGATGCGCGTACAAGAAGAGAGTGAGAAGTTTGGGCTTAAACTGAACATTAAAAAGACGAAGATCATGGCGTCTTGCCCTATCAAGTCCTGGAGCATCAATGGACAAGAAGTGGAAGCTGTGACAGATTTTCTGTTCTTGGGCGCCAAGATTACCTCGGAAGGAGACTGCAGCCATGTAATTAGGAGACGCCTGCTTCTGGGAAAGAGAGCAATGGTTAGCCTTGACCGCCTAGTAAAGAGCAGAGACATTAGTCTGCCAACCAAGATCCGTATAACCCGTGCTATGGTCTTTCCAGTTGTGATGTATGGATGCGAGAATTGGACTGTGAAAAAGGCTGACCGCCGAAGAATTGACGCGTTTGAATTGTGGTGCTGGCGAAGACTCTTAAGAGTTCCTTGGACTGCCAGAAGATCAAATCAGTCGATATTGTCGACCATAAACCCTGACTACTCATTGGAGGGTCAAATTTTAAAGTTAAAGCTCAGCTACTTTGGTCATCTGATGAGAAGAGAGGAGTCGCTGGAGAAAGATTTGATGTTGGGAAAGGTTGAGGGTCGCCGGAGAAGGGGTAGGCAGCGAACGCGATGGTTAGATGGCATTCTCGAGGCATTGCAGATGAAGCTATGTGATGTTAAGAAGATAGTGAGAGACCGGAAAGCGTGGCGTGACATGGTCCACAGGGTCACGAAGAGTCGGACACGACTGAACGCATGAACTGAACTGAACTGAACATGACAATGAAATTCCGTCTCCGCGTATAGTGCTCGCTCATTAGTAATATCCAGCAAACAATTAGCTATCAACTTGCGTCCTAGCCACCTTGCAACGGTATGTTGCAAATCCTTGAAACATTATCTACAGCGTGATAACGAAGCACCTAGAAAATAGTAGATTTTGCTCGCAGCACCAACACGGTATTAGATTCAAATTGTAGTGCGTCACCGAATTGTGCGAATTTTCAAATGATATCTTTGTTTCTTACGATAAGAGCCTTCAAGTTGAGCCTAAATTTTTTTTTTACTTTCAAAATGCATTTAATACTGTTTCACACGTTTTGTTGCTGTACAAGATGTCTTTCTGCTTTTGGTTTACGCGCCTCTGTTATCGAGTAGGTACAAGATTACGCATCAAAAAGAACTCAGTATCTTGTAGTTAACGACACATCCTCCTTATGTGCTGATGTGACGTTGAACGTGCCACAAGGATCGGTTTTAGGGCCCTCAATTTTTTTAATTCATCATAATGATCTTACTGGGGTAATCATTGTTCCATACACGCCTATACGCTAGCTGATAATTGTGTAATTTACGAATGCATTCGCAATCATGGTGGCGTTGGTATTTTGAAAAGTGATTCACTTATGTGGTGTCATGAATTGATACGTTAAAAATGGGTATCAATATAAGCAAGTGTTGTTACGTGCAGTTCACGCGAAAATGACAGCTCTTGCGTTTTATCGAGAACTCACTTAGCCGCGTTGTAATTTCAGGTATTCTTGTGGTCTGACTGACCACAGAACAAGCATGTGGACTACTTGGCTAACAAAGCTAACGCTGTATTGAATTTCTTTAAACGAAACCTGGAGACCGCCCCCTTTCATTCTCAAAGAAGCATTCTATTCTATCTCCCTAATATACACCCTATTCTAGAATATGCTTGCCCAATCTGGGACCCACATAGGCTCAACCTGATTAACCAGCTAGAAAGTATTGAGAACGGTGTTGCACGTTTCGTCACTTACAATTATAACTGTGCCTCCAGCATAACAACCAAAAAACCGATCTTGGGTGGCAACCGCTGCTTTAAAGGAGAAAATTCTTGAGATCAAACATTTTTCCGCAGGGTCATATAATGGTGAGGATGGAATATACAAAGGTACTCACCTGAAGGCCTCATACTATATTTCCTCAAGAACGGTAATCCGAAAAAAAGATTGCTTGGTGCACGAAGGCCTTTGGCTTTTCCCGTCCACGACAAACGAAGTGTATCGTCAATCCGAAGGGGTAGTCAGAATCCCATAATTAATATATAAATATATAAAAATAAATAAATAAATTCACCATCCTGCGCGATTTCCGTGTCCTAGCGGCTTACTTCGCCATTCCCTACTTACGCCCAGTTCTATGACAAGCTCGTGCTTGTACTCGTCAAGTTATCGGCCGATGTAAAGCAGTAGCAGCTACATTGAAAGGATCGAGGGAGCTCAAATTGCAACTTAAATTATTCGTGCTCTACTTACCATCCCCAAGTTCCCGAAGCTCACGTTGCATGTGCGAGCTACGTTGAGCCACAGCTCGGCACGTGGAGACCACTTCCTTGAATGGATGGCGTGCTCACTGCGCAGGCAGCAAGATATATGTTAATTTGCCTATAGATAGAAAAGAATTGCTTTTTTTTGTTTAGAGGTTTTTGTTTACATAAAACGGTGGTTTCTCAATTCCCCCCCCCCCCCCACACACACGCACACGCGCGCGCGCGCGCACACACACACACGCGCGCACACGCACACACACACACACACACACACACACACACACACACACACACACACACACACACACACACACACACACACACACACACACACACACACACACACACACACACACACACACACACACACACACACACACACACACACACACACACACACACACACACACATTGCATGAAAAGATAGAGAATATTGTCGTTACCTCTCATGCACCTAATGACTGGTCACTGCACCTGCATATTCAAACACTTCCAACAAAACGCATGTAGACGCTAACGCGAGTTTGACTCCTCCCTCCTCTCTTTTCCTTTTCCCGAGAAAAAAAAAGCAACACCGATGCATGCCTCTTTGTCGATTACTACTTGTGCAAGCTAATCCTGCAGTCGTGGCTGAAAGTCACATGCGCAGAAAACAAAGTCTTTAAATCCGGTCAATAGTTATCTCGACAAGCCGCACAATTTGGTTACCTAGATTTCTTTCGCGACTGCAGCGTGACAGTTTCTTATGTAGCATTACCGGGGCTTATTCTTCCGCTTGGGATCCATGACAGTCGAAAAGCAACATGAGGCTAAGGAGATCTTGCCAAAATGCGGCAGTTATGTTCAATTCGACGCGAATGCTCACTGCCTATATACCAGACTGGAGGCAGCGACAAATAGCACTTATTGACAGACTAGGCGTTGATACTTGTGGACGCTGGGGGGCCAGCGGCAAACTGCATTGTAGGGTGCCCATGGGTATAGTCATGCCTGATGCTCAAAATGCTCATATCGTGGAAAGAGAAACGAGGAGAGGCTGAAAAGTTTTACTGCAGCTGCTGCTGAAAGCCCCTTCATTCCGACTGGATTGAAGCCTGGTTAATTACTGGAGCTTTAATCAAATTCCTGGGCGCCCAGCGTGCTTCACGTAGTAGTAAAAACCCTTTTTTAAAGCTTTTGAGTTTAAAATGCATCAACGAGCTTAGTAGGAATGACACCTAAGCAGCGTTATTATTACCTATAATGGAGCATTATTCATACAGCACTATTCTGCTTACTTAGTCCACTGATGCTTGCTTCAACCAAAGAATGAATTTTATTCGCACAAGTTATTACGGCGCAAATACGTGGATCCTTTTACGCACTGTGCAACAAGCACAAAAAAAAAAATTTGCCATGCAACCATTTTTTTTTCAAATACTGGAGACAATTCGAACGCCGTGCAACAGTGCACTGCAGATACCGGTACGAGAATAATGCTGTTTGCTGCGCTTTTATATAGGTTCTACCGTTACTGGTGAAATAATTCGTATGCTTCAAAATCTTCAAGATTTAAATTAATTGATTATCAGAAATAGCACGATTTCAATATGCCTTGCTGGTGCTGCTAAAGTGAGAAAAACAGTGCTGTATTTTCTTCTCCGTTTTGGAAACTTTCTTTCTCTAATATGACGTGTCATATAGGGCTTGAGAGCTCTGCTTTGCTTTGGAAAGGGACCACTTGCTGTGCCAGCTGTGGAGAAACAGCACACGGGGGCACACGTAGTACCTGCACAAAACAACATGTCACACACGCACTTCTCTTGTACTCGACCTGTGTGTGCACCTGGCTCGTTTCCCACCCCTGTTGCTGCCGGGTGGAACTTACGTTTATAATACTGGCGGCTCTTTTTTCCGCTTCTCAATTTATTGCAAAAAAACATTGTCCGTAGTTCGGCGTGTGGAGTGAGTTTGAAGCTTACGAAGCAGTATTGACTTTCTCCTCGCTATAGCACTAGTGCAAGGCAGGTAAATAACGCGGGAAAACATTAAGGCCATTATTTTCCAGCGCGAGCTGAATCGCTCAAGGTTCAAGCGGACTCTCCTGGGGAAACCAGTCTTTCGTACAGGCACAACAACTCCCCTAACATTTGTCACTGCGCGAGCTCTGCGCATGCGTGATGGTATAAGGGCATCACCTTCCAGTTCTCGACTCTAGGCTCTTTTTTAACTGCCACTCGGACAAATCACCGAATTGAACCTAAAGCAGAATCAACCGAAAGGGTGGATTTTATTATATTTTTATCCATTATCGCAAATATTTTCGTATTTTCGCGCATGTGTAAAAGGAAATATCGCGCGGGGGTAAACATCTGGTATGAAGCAAGTTGGACAGCTTCCCCAGTCGCTGAATTAAACAATTATGTCATCGCCACAGCCTGACATCGCGCCACTTCTTCGTCCTGTGCTTAGCCGTCTTCGTCAACTTCCATTAGAGTGCAACTCAGTCCCAAAGCATAGAAATGCAGGGATTTGTATGCGCAAGCCAAAAATTTTCGAAGCGTGGCCGCTTGGTCAGCTGTGCCGCGATGCAGAAGCTAACCGCTTTTCTGACTGCATTGAATTATTGCTACGGGAAAAAGAAGAGAGCAAATTCTGCCGTATCCTCCCGCGCTCCAAGTCCAGAGCCTTCAAACACCCCTCACCTTTACGCGGCAAACGACGCCAATCAAGTTATGCTGATTCATGCGTGAGCAGCCATGTTTAGCTCGTTTAATTTTTTTTTTTAAATATTAGCCTGCTATTAAATGACGGCCCTACAAAAGCGCCACCCTAGCCTCGAAGATACAGTGATAATTCTGCGAATTTTTCTCTTCACCTTAAATACAAGCACCCTCAGAAATAAGCAGTCTTACCAAGGCACTCAAATTAGTCAATAAAATACACATACGTGTTCAATAATACAGGTTATCTCTCACTTTAATCGCCTATCTGTACTCGAAGTAAGCTGCCAGCCCCAGGACCCATGTGACGAAAACATTGTTTGGTCATCAGCAGAAATAATACGACTCACCTCAGCTCGCCTGCGGTCGGCTGGGGCCGGTAGCCCAGATCAGCATGCTCCTTAGATGAAGCGTCCCTGGTCGTCATCCTAGGTTCAAACAAATTTCAGGGAAGATGACGAGGTAGGAAGGAACCCGTACACCTTGTGGTTATATAGGAACGACACGAGCAAAGGTTGCAGCAAGCTTGGCGCCTAGACTCACGACGCGTTCGGTGTCCCCGGCAGCTGCTGCGAACAAAAACAAAGAACGAAGTTCGTCACTGCGTGTGGAATGCAGTAGGCCGTGCGATGATTGCGAGTTAGAGAGTCGTGCAAAACATACCCTACAAGGGCATGTGTTGTGCCGAGCGGAGCTGCAGCAGGGACGCCATAGATGAAGTGTTTAATTCTTTTGGTTAAAGAACAGTGAGAACTAGAAGAACGAAATAATATGAATTTACTCAATCGCGTGCGGCTATTCAGCTCATTACGAGGCAGTCTGTCTCTTGTATTACCGAGTTTCAAAGAAACCGCCAGAAAACTGGTTTCATAACTGTTGACCTCTAGGTGTAAACAGTGTAAAAGAACGTTGATTGGCGACGGCGCCGTAACCGGAAAACGACAATCCATTAGTGATATAATTGAGGGATTGCATACAAAATATATCAAATAAATAAGCTTTTAGGAGTAACGCTGACAATTGGTGTCAGTGCATGTTCAGAGGAGGTGCATGCAACGCTTAATATTAGTAGATCGAGTGCATGGAAGCATATATCCGAAGGGATGCCAGCTTCTATAAATAAAATACACTAACAATATTTAAGGTTCTTGGTAGCATCTAACAATCGAGATGCATTCAGCCCTACCTGTGCGATGCTGGCTGGTGTAAATATTAAAGGACTTTTCTCTGAAATACTTCCTTCCCTGAAATAATTGCCAAGAGATACTTAGAGACGTTTTGCTCCGCTGTCCATTTCCAGCAACGCGTGTCGAATGTGCTGATTTTGCTTTAGTTTTGGGTAAACTAAAGATTCCCAAAGGCTCTGACATACTTTCTGCAAATTACCGAGTAAACTGGCAGTGACTTAAATAAATGAACGTTACAACGGTGACCCACTCTTCTATGGAGTGCCACTGCATGTGTAGACAAAAGAAGCAAACTGACACAAATTTCTAAGAACACGCAGGCATGCAGTTCAACATACCTGCATATGATGGCTGGATAGAAAAGTTTTGTCAGCCGAGTACTAGGTCTGGCGGAGAAAATTCGATGAGCAGCGGTTATGGAGCTCGTGCAATTTCACTCGTAAATGCTGCTGCAGTTACTACGAAGCCGCCCGAAGTGGGAAGCCAGTGCACGACGAAGGTTTCTACACATTGGGTCCCTTGCTAGTCTTGCCAGCTTACGGCGGCCTATGGAGTACACGCTCGGCCAGATAACGTCTTTTTTAAGCCACCGCCCTTATCTACAAGAGTCGAAGCGTAGAAAAAGACATGCTGTAGAGATAAACCCATTTGAACAGTGTGCAAAAAACAAAAACAAAAAAAAAAAACAAAAAACAAAGATGCAGCTGTATTTTGAACCGACACTTATTTTCGCGTGCACGCTTACCTTACCACACTTGCGCGAGCAAGTTCGCGCTCGCCTTGTGGAATTTTGGGCAGTTTGCGAACTCACGCCTGGACCCTGACCTGAAGCTCCGGCTTCCCGAAGTAAAGCGGTGTGCCGCCTGTGGGTTGGTGTAGCGTTCACACTCTTGATCGTTTGTGATAGGCATTGCTAATAGCCCTGCATAGACTTGCGGGTGCACCACATTTTATAGGCCACATTCTTTGTGAGTGCCCCATATAAAGTGCGGAAAGACAGTGTCTCTGCCGTGCGTTGGAGCTTCTAGATGGACGCCCACAAACTAAAATAAAAATTCTTGGACACTGGCCGCGGCGATCGTAGGCGGTGAAGGCCTCCCAGGCATTGTTCCGCTTCATGAAAACCACGGGCCTGATCGATACGCCCTGAGTTTGCTGTGATGTGACGTGATATGGTTGTGATGTGATTATACTGACTTCACCCATTCCTCTTTTACCCATCACTTTTATATCCCCTCACCCCCTTCACCCAGTGTAGGATAGCAAACCGGTTTCTTCATCCGGTTTACCTCACTGCCTTCCCTCGTCCTCGTCTTCTCTCTTCTCCTTGATCATGATGCCGTTACTACAGTCACGCAGCTGGCCTGATATATATAGTTATGTTCGGCCTACGTAACCTTGACTAATGTATATAATGTCAATCATAATAAGGTCGCAATTTTCCTTACATTGTGCAAATTTCACAGGCAACTTAAATGTGTCATTGCCTTTTGAAATCTCGAGCAAACTTTGTAATATATATATGATATATGTTAATACACACCAAAAAAAAAAAAAAAACAGCCTTTTAGTGCTCAAAGCAAGTAGTTACATACAGCGGGCTCTCCCAACGAACTTATCAGCTCCCCTTGACCGGCTTATTGAAGTCAAGGCCCCAGATAATTTTTTGACGGACTATAGTCTGAAGCATCACTACATGATAAGGAGGAAAGAGAAAGCTTTGTAGAGATACGCACGCTATTAACCGCACGATGTCCAATTCTCGACAAAGCCCTCTCTTTTATATCTCGGGGCAACCATGCCATCGGCCACCTGCTTTGGCATCTATCATAAAATTACACTCACAGGCCCAACGCCAATCACTGGAGCAGACCATCTGGCCTCAGGGCACGTACAGCTGAAGAGGATTTCTGTTAGTTTCATACCGCTGACACAAGCTTGTCTGGACTCTTGGCCGTTACACCTGGAATCCAGCGAGCTCGTGTCGCAGTCCAAACCTGTGTACACTTGGTAAGACAAGCAGAAGACCGAACTATATCTCTGGACCGCAGCCCATTCCCGATCATTATATTCCATACTCCTCGCTTATCATCTCGAACACAACTCCTAGTTCGTTCCTTCCGCTTATGGATCACAAATTCGAGGAATCCGCAACCTGGAACCGATTTGCGCCCCACACCTCGCACTACTGCACCGCTTCTACCCGCGCGGTACACACACTGGTCCTCTCCCTATACCACCTAACGTGGGCCTGCTAACATCCCCATACCCTTCAGAAATGGGAAGCTGCGCTCCTCAGCTGTGTGTGGATGAAGTGCCGCTTTAGACGTATGATGGCAATATTGTCCTAGATAAAAAAAAAGAACCACTGCTCAATTATAGCTCACAACATTCGAAACTAGTTAAAAGCGGAATAGCGGTTTTAGGAAACGTAGCGCAATGAAGACAAGGACAAAATGAGGGATACACACACGAGCGCTCGTGTGTGTATCCCTCATTTTGTCCTTGTCTTCTTTACGCTACGTTTCCTAAAATGAAAATGCACCAACTCGCCCAATTCAGCATTCTTGATTAGCGGTTTCTTGTCTCAGATCCAGCCTTGCAAAGTCATGCCCACATGTTCTCTCTGATAGTTTCACTACCCAAGCTTCTAGATTGTTAAATGCAGGCTACCCCAATAATGTCATTTCCCAGTCATGCATGAAGTCATTGAAATGGGTCAAAGGCTGCGTATCACCCGCTCAAGTGCACTTGAAGAAGCGTGCTGTCATTTCATACATCCATCACCTGTAACATGGGTTAAAACACGTCGCTAAAAGATATGATGTAGGAATAGCCCTATCCGCCGCCTTGAAGTTAGGAAGATTATGTCATCCTGCGCAAAAAAAGGCAGAAAATGTAGCCAATGATTCTAACTCCTGCAAAGTAAAGCATACAGCAAGGTTTGTGCGCTGCGAATCTGGTGTGGTTTACAAAATTTCCTTTCTCTGTGGTTTGGCATACATAGGACAAACCGGGCGATATTTGAATATTCGTCTTCGTGAACACAAAAATTATAGTTCTTCAGAGGTGAGAGAACACCTGCGAGAGTGCAATAATTGTAGCCCTATCTATGAAGATACACAGGTCCTATTTCGTCATACTCAGCAAAGAACCAGAAAGGTGATGGAAGCGTTCTACATCGCCTCATATGGTAATTGCGTAAGCAAGCCTTCGGTTTCACTAAGAAAGAAATAGAATATCTGCGAAGATTTTGAAATTGTTCTCTTCTTCTCCTTGATTTGTTACTAATTGTATCTGTTGTCGATTATATACCGGTTCATTTTTAAAAGTTTGTTTTTTCCCCAATAAACCAGTTTTGAAAACGGTGCTTGTTTTGTTGTATTCTTCTCTGTGTCTACGTTCCGTTCGCGCCCTCTTATCCATCATGAACAACTTTCAACTAGCCCAACTTTCTATTCTGCTGTCCGACACGTTGGTTATGCTGACAGGAGCTGCAGGTGGTCAGAAAGAGACAGCCGTTGCTAATTAGCTGGCCTGGGCGATAGACAGTGGTCAAGTTCCAGATGAGAGGGCAGCGTGTAAAAGGCCACATATCTGATCATCCAGTCAGACTTGGAAGCATGTCAAATTCCAATCTCGAAATCGCTTCATCCAGTCCCTGTCTTTTTCCTATAACATGGGCGCACCAAGCACAGGCACTATGGATCACCTGCAAGCGGACACATCGCATCTCATAGCAGTTCCATGCATAAAAGGCACACGAATAAATAGCGAATATAACGAAATTATCACACGAACAGGTCCAAAGAAGTAGTGAAATACATTTCAATACAAGGGCAGTTTGAACTGGCATTAAGTTAAGTGACAGTTCAGTTTCTCAACTGACGATGAATTGAACGGCTGTCGGCTAGGTTACACAGAATGTCTCGAGAAACTCAGTTCAATTTGTGGATCGATACTAACACATGTGAAAAATATTGCGGCTGAAAGTGCTTTTTAATATTAGCAGTAATTGAAAACATGTTTAATATTTATTGCCTAACAATTCAATGCATGTTGGATATGCCGCAACTGAGCACCACACCGAGCTAAGCTAATGCATTCAAAGCAAGTATGACTTCACTGCTTTAATGATGCTTCTCGAAGTTGAGACATGTGCATTCATTTGATTAGTAGAAGATACAGGCTGGGACATGCACAGCCACAATAATTCGTGTGATTTGAGAACACTTTGCGTTTCGAAATATTACCGAAGCGGCAGATACGGCACATCTGTTAACAGCCATCTGTCAATTTACAGGCTCAACTGTGACCCCCGACTTCAGCTTAACTGAATTGCCGTTGAGATTCAAGTTCAGTTGGCACTGTCGTACAGCGCCTCTAATTGCCGTTGTGTTCAAATGACTCAAGTGAACTGCTGCTGAAAAGGCCTGTAAAACATTAATGAGTACACCAATTTGCTTGAAAAATACTGATTAAGACTGCATATTTAATTCGTAAATATCCGAAAG
This sequence comes from Amblyomma maculatum, assembly GCF_055883805.1. Taxonomy (NCBI): domain Eukaryota; kingdom Metazoa; phylum Arthropoda; class Arachnida; order Ixodida; family Ixodidae; genus Amblyomma; species Amblyomma maculatum. The sequence goes on from NC_139348.1 coordinate 163,104,274, forward strand.
CGCCATATTTACGTACAGCTGTCAAAAGCCTACTGAGTACTCCAGCGAGAACCGCTATGCATGGATATTTATTTTTCTGGTAAGCCTGATTGCGTAACGTCTACCCTCCGGAAGTACCCATTGCTCTCGTGTTTTCACGTTTAACGCCTATAAATTGTTCGATGGCTAAACAAAACCGCTTCACTTTTCTTCAAAGAACGAGTATAACTGAATACATTCTTCTTTGTGTTCTAGATAGGCACGATCTAGATTTCTTATGCCCAGCATATGCATTAGCTATTTTATAGATATTGCCACCTGGCGTTCCTGATGTTCTCAGGTGGCGCCTGGGAGAAGAGGACACTGAAGTCGGCTCGCGCGCTGTGTTCGAAACTGTGCCTGCCCCTACAGCTTAGCCCTGTCGCTCGCGTCTTGCCCTGTTGTACGCGACATATTTTGGTTTCGGCACTAGGTTTCAATCCCAGTACATGTCCCGTACACCACCGCACGCCCAAGACTCAACTCCTGTGCTAGTCGACACCCCTGTGCACTGTACATACTAGCCGGAGGAATCAAGGCCTGCCCCCTGAGCACGGGCCTTTGGAGTTCAACACCGCAGCCGCCCCTCGGCCTGCTATGCAAGCTCCAAGTTACTACACCCTGCAGAATCCACGACTGTCTCAGCCCTTTCACGGTAGTCAGACCGAAGGCGTCGAAGACTGGCTCGTCCAGTTTGAAGGGTCGCTTCGTTTAATTAGTGGGACGACGCCGCCAAGCTTCGAAACGTCTTCTTCAGACTGGAAGATAGCGCTCGTACTTGGTACGAGAACCGAGCAGACGCCCTAACATCATGGCGCGAGTTCTGCCGACACATTCTTAAGACCTATACCAGCGTGGATCGCCGAGAACGCTCAGAAAGGGCTTTACAGTCTGGTATGCAGGTGCTGAATGAGACTGTAACCATGTACGTGGAGGACATGACTCGGCTCTTCCGACGTTCTGACCCGGCCATGACTGAAGACAAAAAGGAGCGCCACCTCATGCGTGGTATTAAAGAGCAACTGTTCGCTGGCCTCGTGCGTAATTCACCGAGCATGGTTGCCAAGTTTCTTTCGGAAGCTGTTACAATGGAGAGGATGCTCCAGCAGCGGTCTACCACCTACGACAGGCCGGTGCTCGCCACTTCGGTTGCGGAGCCGCTTTCGGCCTTCGGGGCCACCCCGAACCTACGCGACATCATCCGCTCAGTTTTACGCGAAGGACTCCTGACTATTTTCTGTGCTCCCCAGTCGATGGCCGACTCTATAGCTAGCATTGTGCGCGAAGAGCTTCAAACTTGGAGGCCTTCGGTAGCGTGCGCTGATCTGCCATCGTTTCCCACGGAGTACCTACGTCCAACTCATGCAGATATGGTGCGACGTCCTGTGCCTGCTTCAACGCCATTACAGCCGCCCGACTAAGGCTAACTGTATTCCGCCCACACTGAGCCGTACGTCGTAAACTGACGACCACCCCAGCGGAAGGCGGACCTGTGGCGCGCCCCAAATCGCCAGCGCCTGTGCTTCCATTGCGGGGAACCAGGTCATCTCTATCGCCAGTGCCCCTATCGACACCTTGGACTTCACGGATTTCCCATCGGCATGCGTCGCCCTTCAATAGGCCAACAATCCCGAGAGATTGAAGACTACTTAGGTCAACAGTGCATGGAGCCAACTTCCCTCCCAGCGGCAGTCATGCTCCCCGTCCCCACGCCGACCATCGCTGCAGCCCAGATCCTCCTGGATGGCGCAGCGACGTTCGCCAAGTCCCCGCCGGGAAAACTAAAGACAGTGACTTCCGGCGGCGAGGCCGCTTGCAATCAACGTGACGAGACCCCCTGACAACGAGACCCGTGAGCGATCGCGATTTTACGACAGCGACGACAGTTCCTACGCATGAAGATCGATTCTCGCTGGACATACCCGTGGTTCTCGACGGCCATAAGGTTAGCGCATTAGTGGAAACTGGCGCTGATTTTTCGATTATAAGCGGGAAGCTAGCCGCGCTTCTTAAAAAACGTAATGACACCATGGTCCGGCACGCAGATTCGCACCGCTGGCGGACATGTAATTCCTAGTGGCCTGTGCACGGCAAGAGTTCAAATTCGCAGCTCCACGTTCATTGCAAGCTGCCTCGCTATACCTGACTGCTCCCGTGACTTTATCATTAGTGTTGATTGTCTCCTGGGGTATGGAGCTATTATCGAGCTCCGGAAGCGCAAAGTGACATCTTCGACCGAGAAAGATGCTGATACTTACACCAAGAATCGCCAATGCCGCGCCGCCCTTCGAATTTCCGCCGAGAGCAGTTCGATTCCGCCACGCGCCAGTATTTTTGTGACTGTTACTTACGACGAACTGCATGACGGGCCTGCGGTCGCGGAAGACAACCAGTCTCTATTGCTTACCCACGGTATATGTACAGCGCGCAGCCTCATTCACCTCCCTGACGGCCGGTCTGAGCTCCTGGTGACTAACTTCAACGAACTCCGGAACTTTTTCGTGCTACTGCCATCGCATTCGCGCAGCCTCATTCACCTCCCTGACGGCCGGTCTGAGCTCCTGGTGACTAACTTCAACGAACTCCGGAACTTTTTCGTGCTACTGCCATCGCATTCGCTGACTCCTTAGCGGATGTTTCAGAATGTTCTACGTTTGGGGCTGTTAGCACTGTGGACCCGCCCCTTCACCGTTTTGATATTAGTACAAATCTCTCGGACACACAAAAGCGTGAGCTAGCTACGAGCCCTCTTACTAGAGTAGAGAACCTGCTTCGCGTCCTCATCAAAAGTACAGCAAACTCCTCTTGTGAAGCACCGCATCATTGCTCCTGACGACGCCCGCCCTATCCGCCAGCAGCCGTACCGTATCTCATCGGCGGAATGTGAAGCGATTCAGACTCAAGTTCAGGAGATGCTTTGTGATGACGTCATACAACCATCCAACAGCCCGTGGTCATCCCCTGTCGTGCTGGTAAAGAAAAAGAATGAGACTCATCGCTCCTGTGTTGATTATCGAAAGCTGAACATGAAAAAAAAAAAGCGTCTACCCGCTGCCCCGTATCGACGATTCGCTCGACAAGCTTCGTTGCGCCCAGTACTTCTCCTCCATTGACTTAAAGAGCGGGTACTGGCAGACTGAGGTCGATGAGCGGGACCGCGAAAAAACAGCTTTTGTCACCCCAGATGGACTGTACGAGATCAAAGTGCTGCCTTTCGGCCTATGTTAAGCGCCGGCTACTTTTCAGAGCATGATGGACACCGTTCTCACTGGCCTCAAATAGCAAATATGTTTAGTTTATCTCGACTATGTTGTCGTGTTCTCTGAAACCTTTGGAGAACACCTCGAACGCCTGCGCGCAGTATTAGATGCCCTCCGGTCAGCTGACTTGACGCTCAAGCCCGAGAAATGCCACTTTGGCTACAAAGAGTTAAAGTTTCTCGGTCATCTTGTGAGTGCCGCAGGCGTTAGGCCAGGCTCCGACAAAACTGCCGCTGTCGCTAATTTTCCCGTACCTGCCACGAAGAGAAGTTTGAAACGTTCCCTGGGTCTGTGTGCGTACTACCGCCGCTTCATCGCCGACGTTTCCAAGATAGCCGCACCCCTGACGCGCCTCACGCGGGATGATATACAGTTCGTGTGGGCCGCCGAGCAACAGGAAGCTTTTGTGGAGCTGCGCAGACGACTGCAGACTACCCCTGTTCTTGCGCACTTTGATGAAGACGCTCCCCCCGAAGTCCACTCTGACGCCAGCAACATCGGCCTTGGCACTGTACTCGTTCAACACCAAGCTGGCGTGGAAAGGGTCATTGCGTATGCCAGCAGCACGCTCTCCCGCGCTGATACAAATTATTCCACTACGGAAAAGGAATGCTTCGCGGTTGTGTGGGCAACTATGAAATTTAGGCCTTACTTCTATGGCCGCGCGTTTAATGTCGTTACTGACTGTTATGTATGCGCACAACTGCAACTCGACTTCTCATCCTGTCGCGCCATCTCTACTTGGCCGCCTCAATCCTAACAAGGCTCCAGACAGCGCCACCTACGTAACCGCGACCCAAGTTCAAATCCTGAAAAACCTTAGTTTCTTTTCTGTTCACAACTGAGCTAGCCCGTGTCGTCAGTCTCTCCGACAATAACCAAACATAACATGGTGTCAGAATAACCTAGAACCCCGTAAATACGGCCAGTGTGTTTCTGCAACCACCTCCTCACTTCGAGCCCGGCGACAACCCGCACCAGGCATGGGAAGACTGGAAAGACGCCTACAACATCTACGAACTCGCATGTGAGTACGCCAGCAAGCCTCCCGCTACTCGCAAGGCCCTACTCCTCCATGTTCTCGGGCCCCGCAGCCGCCGCGTCGCCCAGACATTCCCTCCTCAACCTCCTAGCGCCGACGGTGCGCAGACGCCGGATCAAGTTACGTACCTCCTCGAGCAGTTCGACGCTCTGTACAAGTCATACAAAAACGTAATACAGGCGTCGGCTGTCTTCAACAGCATGCAACAAAAAGCAAACCAACCGTTCGACGACTTTGTAACTGACCTCCGGAGGCAAGCAGAAAAATGCGATTTTGGAGAAAAAGCAGAGAGGCTCATAGGGGACCGCATCGTTGTCGGAATTAGAGACGCAGCATTGAGGGAGCGACTTTTCCGTGAACGGGACCTCCCGCTTGACAAGATAATTACAACATGCAAAGCAGCAGAGATTTCTAAGAAACACGTAAAAGACCTGCAAGAGCCCAAGCTTGAAGTGCAAGCCATAAACAATCAGAAAAGATGGAACTCGTCAAAACAACCAGCTTCGAGGACCCCGCATTCGATCCCGCAGCAGAAGCAGCAACGCGAATGCTCGCGCTGTGGAACAACGCACAAGCCGCGCGCCTGCCCCGCTTACGGTCACAACTGTTACGCCTGCGGCAAATTCGGGCATTTTTCGAGCCTGTGTAAACAACGCCAACGAGGCAGCAGCTCCTCAAGACAGCGAATCAGGCTCCTTGAAGGTCCTCAGCAGCATGATCAGCAACAAGAATTCTTCCTGGAGAGCCTCGATCTCTTCAACGTAAACAGTGCCTCAGAATGGCTCGAAACAGTCTGCGTGAATGGTCACAGCATCGGGTTCAAGTTGGACACCGGCTCCTACGTGAACATCATGCCCATGCATCAAATCAGAAACTGGCGTATGCAACCAGACATGAAGCCGACGCATGCACTAGTGACGACGTACAGCGGACAGGAATTTTCTATATATGCTGAATGCCAACTGCAATGCTCAGCGGGCGAAAACTCCTGCATCTTGAATTTCCTCATTGTCAACCAGCCGCTAAAGCCAATCTTAGGCGCCGACGCATGCAAGGCATTGCAGCTCATCAAAAGAGCACAGCCGCAGCGAACAACTGTAGCTGCATGCACAGCAACCCAGACTGTGCTCGACGACTGTTCTGATGTATTTGAAGGCATTGGGAAATTGCCTGGGGTGTGCTCTATAAAACTGAAAAAAGGAGTGATTCCTACGGTGTAAGCTCCACGCCGAGTACCCTGCGCAATAGAGCACAAAGTGAAGGCCGAACTGCAACGGATGGAAGAGAACGGCATCATAATGAAGGTGACAGAGCCTTCCGAGTGGGTTCACCCAGTTGTCATTATTCACAAAAAAGATGGCAACGTAAGGCTGTGTTTGAACCCTCGCAACCTGAACGCAGCTGTGAAAAGACAGCACTATCAGGTTCCAGTCCCTCAAGAGTTGTTCGCAACGCTCAATGGTGCAACGATTTTCTCTTTTCTCGTTGCTAAAAGTGTATTCTACCAGCTGGTCCTAGACCAGCCAAGCTCGCGCTTGTACACTTACACGACGCCCTAGGGACGCTATCGTTTCCTTCGGGTTCCATTTGGCCTTGCAACAGCTCCTGAACTTTTCCAACAAGCCATAGACAGGGTGTTTCAGCAGCAACTAATTGCCAAGCCCTATCGCCAGAGCCAACAACCTGAAACTTAACAAGGAAAAGCTCCAGCTGGCTTTCACGTCCATTACATACCTTGGTCATCAACTATGATCCCATGGGATTGCTCCAGATCCAGCAAAGGTGGCAGCCATGGAGTCTATGCCACTGCCAATAAACAAGCAAGAACTGCAGAGATTTCTTGGAATGGTTACCTACTTGACGAAATTCATTGCCACCTTTCCGGACCTCACAAGCCCTCTTCGTGAACTACTGAAGACGGATGTTCACTGGCATTGGACGCAACAACATACCAACCTCGTCAAGCTCGTGAAGCCAAGGTTGATTACGGCACCCGTTCTTCGCGACAATTTCTATGGACGTCAGCTCCTACAGAATGGGATCAGTCTTACTGCAAGAAGGCAGACCCGTGGCCTACGCTTCAGCAGCACTCACAGCCACCCAGCAGCAGTATGTTCAAATCGAGAAAGAACTGCTAGCCGTCGTGTTTGCGTGTGAAAGATTTCACTACTACACGTTCGCACGAGAAGTGGCCATACAGTCGGATCACAAAACTCTGATTGGCCTGCAGAATAAGGACCTGAACAAAATGTCATCCCGATTTCAAAGGCTACTACTGCGCCTCCAGCGGTACGCCGTGACTCTTACTTACGTTCCGGCAAAACAACTAGCAGTTGCAGATGCCTTATCAAGAGCTCCCGATGGGTCAACAATAATGGAAACAGCAGATCACGACCCCGGACTTGACGTTTCAAGTTTGGTTCAAGCAACCCATAGCAGACTTCGCGTGATCGCTGAGGAGACATCACGAGATTCGACTCTTCAAACAGTAGCCAAATGCATCAAAGAAGAATGGCCTCAAAAACTCGCACAGGTAAACAACAAAGCCAAACCATTCTACCATGTGAGAAGCGAGCTCTACACAACGGAAGGCTTCGTGTGCTACGGCCAACGCTTGGTTATATCAGCCGCATGCCAGGCAAATGTGCTTCGCACGCTTCACCAAGCACACCGCGGAATCGTTGCGGGCAAGGGTTTGGCAAGCCAGAGTGTGTATTGGCCAACTCTAAGCCAGGACATCGAGACTTTGGTCAAGAGCTGCTACATATGTCAATCACATCAAATTAGCAATCCGCACCAGCCTCTATTGGACCGAGCCCTTCCTGATCGACCTTGGCAACGACTCGCCATGGACTTCTTCCATCTGCAGGGAAAGACATACCTGCTGATTGTCGATTATTTTTCCAAGTATGCAGAGGTTCGGCAGATGAGAACAACCACTGCAAGTTCGCTGATACAGGTACTGAAGGAAACATTTGCCAGGGTGGGCATTCCTGCGACAATCGCATCTGATCAGGGACCACCTTTGACAGCGACGAGCTTAGAAAGTTCATCCGTGATTGGGACGTGACACACCAGCCGTCTTCTCCCTTGTACCCCCGTAGCAATGGTGAAGCGGAAAGGACAATACAGACCATCAAAGCAATGATGTAAAGCAGCCGATGAAGGCAACTCCCTGGTAGTAGTACTCCTCAACTACCGCTCCACACCAATACCAGGAGCAAAATCACCTGCTGAGCTCCTGATGAATAGAAAGCTTCGCACATTCCTACCAACACTACCAAGTGCCTTGAAACCAAGCTTTCCAACTGAGGCTCACCAGAATCTTCTGCAAGAAAGGCAGAAACAACACATGCATGCTGACCTGCACACAAGAAACCTTCCCCCGCTTGTTCCTGGCCAACCCGTATGGCTCCGAA